>NC_052951.1:18236305-18536305 GCF_013358895.1 Oreochromis aureus
TTTATACAGTAAAGTTACAGTGGGACACAAATAATATCAGGCTGATCCTGCCGCGATTTGTTCCCCCGGTTTACATCACGGACTAACAGTATCCAACAGCTGTTTATGTTTTAAAACCTATTTTGCACAGAGAGACATTTTTTTGAGAAATGTATTGATAGTAATGTTGAATATTATTACACAGGGGGAAAAAAAAACAACTACACATCAAATAATCACACCGTGACGCCTCTGCCTTTCTAAATGGAGGGACAGTAACTGCGTGTAAAACCTGAAGATAGTCAGATTAACAGTAACAGTATTTTGTCTCTATCGGCCATTCTGCAATTCATCTCATGTAAACAATAACGTGGCGCACAGCGTGATGTGAAAAAAGGCACATACCTTGACATTGCATAACGAACTCTGTATTCCTTGTCCACACATAAATGCAAAAAAGGAGTTTTACAAAATCTCAGTTTTCGGTGATTCGAAATGCCGTTTACGTGTGGACGAAAGGCCCAAACGCATAGAATCAGCTGCGTTTTCAAAAATACCCGTGTAGGTGTGGACGTAGCGTAAAAGAGTTAGTAGTTTATTTTATTACTACCTGTCATTTATTGCAGTTTACTTGTATTTGCTAAAGTGTTTACTAAATGTTTGAGATGTGAAATAAACGGCAATGGAGTTTGAAAACAAAATATGAGTGTGTGTGCTTTAAGGATGTGCTTGTGTGCGTGCATTGCCCGCGAGGGGGGGGGGCGCAACATTTTTCTTGTACAACAAAGCGGGGCCTACCAACAAAAAGTTTGGGAACCACTGTTATAATGCAAATATGTAAAAAAAAAACAACAAAAAAACATGTGCATAAAAAAAACTATTTCCAGGACTGTAACTTGAGTTCTAAGCATCCCAGAAATTATACAAAAAAGCATAAAGTCAAACATGTCTTTTAAATCACATCTTAAAACTCACTTTTTTACTTTGGCTTTTGAATCAAACTAGTTTGACTATCATCCAGCTTGCTTTTTATTTTTGTCACTTGTGTTGTTTGTTGGTCTATTTAGTTTGTTAATGCTTTGTTTTTTAACTTTTCATTCTTTTTGGCTGATTGTGAACCATTTTGGTCAACACTGTCGTTTTTAAAGTGTGCTATAGAAAATTTTTTTGATTTGATTTGATACACTAAATATGAGTACATATGTGTGTATGTATTTCTGTTTCTTTAATATGTAGTTTCTCAGTTCCTTTCTTTTTAAAAATGTTTTCTTTGCCTCCCTACTTAAGTATTCAGTTGGAGGGACACAAATATACAAAAAACATGTGAAGTAAACATGTAAATCTTAGTCTGCCTTGGAATTTAAATCTGTATATTATTCTATAATAATAAAAAATATTAACAGCTCTAGTAGCTTCAACTCAAAGTTAGCTTTTTTAGAAAAACGACATCGCAGTTTTAAGTGACTTAAATTTATCTACTATTTACAGTGTTTAGTTGTGTTATTTTTAAAAGTTTGAATCATTTTTCATTAATGATTCAGTGCTCTATTTACAATAATAAACAATTAAATGACATAAATTCTAACAGGTTCACACTGAAATATATTCTAAATTAATTAATGAGAATGTGACACACCCACCTGAATTTCTACTTCCACACTGTGATAGAGGTGAAATATAAATAACACATCTCTCACAGTACAATCCACTTTATTGCACTGCACACTTGACAGAGTCTCGGGTGAGTTTAGTTTTTTCCACAGCAACAGTGAAGTAACTCATTAGGGTTTGTTATATTCTGCTCTTTTTATGTTTAGGGAAAGAAATATTTGCAATGGGAACAGAAGATAAAGCCACTACAATGTTTAATAACACATTTGTTCGGCCTGAAAAATTTTATCTTAGTGGGTTTTCCAACATCCCTCATATTAGGTATTACTATGCGTTCCTGTGTTTTGTCTACATCATGACTGTTTTGGGGAATGGCTTTCTTCTCTCAGTTATCTGGCTGGTAAAGACTCTTCATACTCCTAAATACATGATTGTGTTCAACATGGCTTTGACAGATTTGTGTGGGAGCACAGCTCTCATCCCCAAACTCTTAGATACTTTTCTGTTTGACAGGAGATACATCATCTATGAGGCCTGTTTAAGTTATATGTTCTTTGTTATGTTCTTTGCAAGTGTGCAGTCATGGACACTTGTCACTATGGCATATGACAGACTTATAGCAATTTGTTTCCCTTTAAGGTATCATAGTATTGTGACTGAAACATCAGTTGCTGCAATTCTGCTGTTTGTATGGATTTTTTTGGTGAGTGTAATAGCAACCATGGTTGGGCTTCTTAACCGTCTGTCATTCTGTAGATCTTTGGTGGTTAACAGCTTTTTCTGTGATCATGGACCAGTTTATCGTCTGGCTTGTAATGATACATCTTTAAATTACAACATGGCATCTGCACTTATCACTATACTCATCATCATTCCTCTTATATTTATAATAGCCTCATATGTCTGTATTTTCATAGCACTGAGCAGGACTACGTCAAGAAAGGAGCGACTCAGAGCATTAAAAACGTGTACTTCTCACCTGATCCTTGTGGTCATGTTCTTCTTGCCAATTGGAATCACTAACATAGCAACAAGGGCCTCCTACATTGATCCTAATGCCAGAATGATAAATTCCACATTGACACACACCATACCAGCTTTGCTTGATCCTATTATATATGCTCTGAAGACAGAAGAAGTGATGAATGCAGTTAAGAAGCTTTGCAAAAGAACTTATCTCAATCGCATGAAAGCAAAAACAAGACCTTGTAATCACTGCTATATTAAATCATAAAAGATTGTTAGAGTAGAATAAAGTCTTGTGTTCAAAACATATTACAATTAAATTACTCATAAAAAACACAGTGGAATAGTCATACATTATTCCAGTTGTTGCGTAATCCATTGTAAATACAATTTAAATATGGAAAACTATGAGAAACATTTGCAGCTCTCATTCTATGGCCTTTGTATTAAAGAACAGGAAAAAAATCAATAAAAACTTCTTTGACTGTCTCCAACAGATTATCTGCTTATTTTTTTAGGTGACTACATGAACATGTATACTGAAAGTACTTTAGAACACAAAAGTTGTTATAAAATACAGAAAATATTTTTGTAGCATTCTTGACGTGAGGTTGTATTTTAGCATTGATTAAAGTTTTTAAAATAAAACATTTAAAGAAGAAGAAGTGTTTAAGTGTCATTATGTAGGTGTATGGCGAGGAGGAAAGTCGTAGTGAGGAATTGAAAATATTTTGATCTAAAAAATTGGGCACTGCAGCAAGAGGAAAAGCTACAACAGATTTTAATCAGGATAATGCAAGAAGAGTAGTTATGTTACATCAGTGGAGAGTACGGGATAGAAATAAAATGTCTTGAAAACTTGAGTATTATTATTATACCTATTGTATATATATTCTCTCTCTCTCTCTACACACACACACACATATATATATATTATGTCTTCCTGTGTTGTCTCTGTATTGTGACTGTTTGGGGGAATGGCTTCTTCTCTGTTGACTCCTAAATACATTATTGTTGTTGGAAAACCTTTGCAGTGACTCTAAGTATCCCATCGTTTCATATTTCATAACTGTTTCTAAAATGGGTTCATTCACAAAATATTGAAGTTTGGTGTGTGTGGGGAAATTCAGAAAATTTTAGAAACTCCGAGGTTAGCCGAGCAATACAACTGTTTACACACATGTTGAGGTGAAGACTGCTGTAACATGAGCCGAAGCTAGATGTGATTAATGAATAAATATAAATACGCTGGGGACTGTAGTTAGATAAAAGAAGAATAATTATTGCTGAGCCGGAGCAGAGCAGGAAGTATATGATCAAACTTGTGAAGAACCAGACAGGTTGCTCACCATGAGTGGTGTGGAAAACTAATCAGAGCAAATAAAGAGGTAAATCTAGAGCATAGTAGCAAACCACCTTTTAGGCTCAAGCAGGAGATCTGACAAGGTTAAGGTGTGGACTGAGAAGTAGCAGTGTGGGTGCGATGATAAACTTTGACTGTTCTACTTTTACAATATTTATTTTAAATGTGTTTCTTACATTTTTGGAGGTCGGGGTGATGTCAGTTTTAAAATGTAGGCAATCAGCTGTTCACTGTTTCACAATGTTTCTGCCACCATCTAGTGGTTGAAATTGTACTTAACTGTATTAAAAATTAAAAAAAAAAAACTCAAACACATTTTTAATATTGAATTGTTTCTCACAGTCCACATTTCTACTTAAAATAAAAGCTACATTTGTAGGAAGCTTGCCTTTAGTTCTTGGTCTGTGCATTTAGTGGTCTTCTATGGTAAACCTCTACTGATTGGCATATTCTGTCAGAATTTCTGTCCATCACATCAACACTGTGGTGGTATTGTTTCACAGAAAACTAAATGCAATATGTGAAATGCATACCCTGTAAAATTCTAAATAAAGACTCTACTTTATAGACTCTATTGTAGATCAGTCAGCAATCTGCTAAAGAATCTAAATCTTAAAAGAAGTTTATTGATACATAAAATATTGATACATAACGTAATTAATCACACTTATGTTTCAGGGATTGTTGCAAGTTCAAATTTACCAGCGTAACTCATGAAACCCTGCACTGTACACATAAATCCACTAGAGGGCACACACTCATCATAATACCAGTATTACTGTCTTTTACTGAATCATGGGAATTGTGAACTACAGCATAATGTGCTGATATAATTGTACACAGAAGAGTACAGAACAAATAGCACACTGTTTGAAGTGTATGTTTTGATACCCATGTTTAAGTTATTCCTGATGACCTGAAAAAAATGGTGACAGACATTACAGAATGATATGCTAATATTACATAATGAGTGTAGATTTATTAATAAGCAAATAAAAATTGTGTAATGGGTCCAATTTGTAATACCATGAGTTCACAGTGTGGCATGGGACAGTTTAACCCAGGCCTAGAAATTTCTCATAATGAGTGTTTATGCCAAATAATTTCAAACAGCTCTTTTTAGAGTTCATAAATGATTTTTTAAATCATGTATAAGAGGGTAGGAAGATTGTACACTAGGTTTTACAAGACACATTTTAAGAGGAAAAAGACCTATCCTCACAAATTATCCTGCCCTGTTTTACCTAAGACATGATTACTTATGGTTTATTGAAAGTAAAACTTAATCCTCTTACCATCTAACTTTTGACTCATCTCATATTCACAGGGGTTGCGCACATGTCCCTTGTGGGAATATTTCTCAACCTGTCACAGTCCCAGCTTTTAGCTTGTTAAACTTGTTAAAGACTCTCAAAATGTGAGAATAAATGTATCCAAAGGTTTCACTTGTCTGTCCAAATATTTCACCATGAATCTAGCATAATGAAAGAAAGGGGACTAAAAATGATAATTAACACAAAGCAAAGATACAATCAACCACTGTGCTGTCTAACGTATACAAGGCAACCCTAAATTCTAGCCAAAGACATCCATAGAATGATATTCAATTTACAATTTAAAGCAACTTTTGAAGTACTGTGTTTTAATGCTTTGTAGTACACTTAAATGTGTTAGCTGAAATTAATACTCAGCTAACTAATTAACCAAACTTACTTTATCTAAATAGAAAACGTAAATTTTGTTAGATTTGTAAGTACGACACTTGAGTTTGAATGAAATACTGAAACAGATCATGTGTTAATGACTGATTAATTTGGACAATGATGCTTAGTTAGATGAATCTGGGGAGAAGTGTACATTTTATTTTTTTAATGCGGAGTAAGTTTACATACTATAATTTGTGCACATTTACAATTGTAGGATATTTCTAATAGTATTTTCAACCTTTAAAACGTTCTAATTTTATATCTTATACATCTGTAACATGTTTCCTGCAGAAGAAAACAAACCACATGTTTGAGACATATTGCTGTTATGGAGGATTTTGAAGACTCACAGGAAAAAGGACTTGACAGCAGACCAACATTGCAGAATCCTATAATCTACTAAAGTGAAGGCAGAGCTAATATCCAGCAACAGCAGACCTGTTGCTTGGCACCCTGTCTTTTGGTCATCATTCATTATTTGCTTCTCTGTTTTCCTAGCTCTACAAAGACTGATTTAGACTTAATTGTTATGTTATGCAATAACTTTAGTTTTTCTGAATAGTGTCAGTGCTCCGGTTTTGATTTCTTTGGTTTTCAAAGAATATACAATAGGATTGATACAAGGTGGGATGCATGAGGCCAGCGACAGACTCAGAACTCGCTGATCTATCCAGATCACCCAGAACAGAACAACACCCAGAAAAAACCCAACTGTGAAAATAACAATAAGAGGAATGTAAAATATAGCAACAAGAATGAGATGCTCAGCACACGTGGCCAAAGCTTTCACCCGACTGTCCACAGATTTCATCCTGAACACTGTCACCAGGATGCTGACATAAGACAGAAAAACAAACGTAAAGGGGACAAAAAGTAACAAAATACTGAAAATCGTAGCTGCAAACCACTGCATTGTGTTATCATTACAGGCAAGCCGAAACACAGGTGCGTAGTCACAGAAATAGCTGAACACTCTCACAGACCTGCAAAAAGAGAGTCGAGTCATTATACCTGTTGCAAAAGCTGTTATTCCCATATTAACAATCCACGATACGCTGACAATACAACACATGCTCCTCACAGTGTTGATGGAGTTATGACGCAGAGGGAAACATATTGCAATTAACCGGTCATAGGCAAGTATGGCAAGAGCAAACGACTCCAAAGATGCAAACACATAATAAACATACATCTGTAGCAAACATAAGTTAAATGGAATGAAGTTATCCTGGATGAGAAATATTTTTATCATGCTGGGAATGGTACAAGTGTTAAGAAACAGATCAATAACTGCAAGGTTGACAACAGCCAAAAATTTTGGAGTGTGCAAACAACGAGTAGAAGCAATCACATAAATCACCAAAATGTTAAACAGCACTGTTACACCATAAACAAACGCCAGGAAGATAAAGTAGACACTGATGAAAGGAAAGGTCTCAAATCCGATGATATAGAAACCTGGAGGATGAATGATAGCAGAGCTGTTTAAAACAGTCCTTTGAAAAATCATAGTTGAACTCCACCACCTGTGTTTGAGGACTACCTTATTAGTCTAAGGAAAAGAAAATCATTTTGTTGTGTTACAATACAGGTACAATTCACATGGCAATTTATAGCAAATGGAGTGAATGATCCTCACCTGATGTTTTCTGAAAGGATTGGACAGCACAGGCTGCAAGCATGTGGCTGCATGTCTGACCTCTTTACAGCGAAATATATACAGTATTTCTACACAGATCTCATGAGGTGATGCTTACAACTGTACCCAATTATTTGCACTAATTTGATCCATAGAGAGAGAACTGTGGCTTACTTTGATCACCAACTTTTCTTTTCCTCAAAACAAACTCATTCTAATTAATGTTTTAATGTTTTCTAAGTTGAAGCGTCTCACAGGACTCATTTTAAAATGTTTCTGATCAAGTTGGGGAGTTGCTGAAATATTATTGAGGTTGTAAACATGGGAAACAATGTTTCTTTGACAAAAAAGCCAAGGAAAGTTTCTTAACATTAGTCCAAATAACCTTGTGTATATAACAAATGTCAGAGTTTTACAAAATGGACAAACTGTTTGTTGCTTTTCTCCTCTTTTTTTTAGACAGTTGTTTGTCAAGGAATATAATATACGTATATGTAGAATGAAAGTCTGAATATATTGAATGAAAACTGATGTTAAGGAGGCTCTTGCACTATCCTGTGTTTATATATGTATGTAATATTTTATTATATACTATAGTATAATATTATATATGTGATGTCGCTCTATGAGAAATAGCACTATGAATAAGTCCACAGGGAAGCAGTTTTTCTAAGTAATTAAGACATAATTCGATGGAAAATGCTAATACTAGTAACAGGGTTCAGTACTGTACTAGAGATGATAAAATCATAGAAGTCTGTATGTATTGAATCTTTAGGAGTGCTAAATGAGGAACATGTGGAATGAAATTTGAATTTTCTTTTTATAAACTTGGTAAATGGTTCTTATGCTGGTTCTTTCTACTCTAACTGAGCACTCAGAGCGATTTTATACAAGTTGTCTCATTCACCGATTCAGACAAGCATTTTTTTCTGTTCTTTTCCTATGTAAGTGTTTTCTATCTAACATTCACACACATTCATACTCCAGTGGAGCAGGATACAAGCCAGTGGAGACCAGCTTGGTTTGTATCCTGCCCAAATGAATCACTGAGTGAAGTGTAAAAAATACATGTCCAAATGGGATGCTGAAAGAAATGCAGTTTATTAGTCTTTTTTTAAAACATGTGAAAAGAAGAACTATGTAAAGCTACACCCCTTGTGGCCTGTTCAACTGCCAGGTCTGGCCAAAGTTAAAAGAACTCATGGGGTCTCTGCAGCCAATATTTCCAGTGCCTTTAGCATTAAAGCACCGTACACTCAGCCTTCTGACCAAACACACTGATTTACTCACGAAATGTAATCTTTTTTCATCAACAAGCTCCTCTTCGACCTGGGCTCTTCAACCACCTCCTCCACCTTCACCCAACTCAGAGCTGTTGTTCATTTAACATCAAAACTGAATAATACTTCACTTAAATAGGACATGAAGTAAATATAACTCAAATTTGCTTACTACTCATATTTAAAAACAAGGCACGCAATTAAAATGCAGGTCACAATTTTATTAAAAATTAAACCAAACTTTAATTGTGCAGATTGTTTGGCAAATAAAAACAGCCAAGTGCTCTCTGAATATATAAATATTCCAGAACCCAGAAAAGCTTGGAGATTGGCGAAATATATATACATCAACAATTTTCCAAGTAAATATATTGCTAAAGGTGCTGTTGACATGAAATTCTCAGCAGATGTCAGTAACAACTCATCCAATCCACACATGCAAAGCAATAAAAACCATAGATGTCCTTAAATTATATGTAATAATGAATAATAAAAAAGGGAAAATGTACTGAACACGCTAACTGAAATTTCTTTAATACGTCATACAGAAGCCTTTGTGGACAATGACAGCTTTTAAACGCCTTCTGTATGGAGAAACTAGTCCCATGCATTGCTCAGGTGTGATTTTGGCCCATTCTTCTACACAAACAGTCTTCAAATAATCCTGAAGGTTCCCTCCTAAGAACTCTGGCCTTTAGTTCTCTCCATAGATTTTCAGTTGAATTCAGGTCAGGTGACTGGCTTGGCCATTCTAGCAGCTTTGTTTTCTTTCTCTAAAACCAACAGAGAGGTCCCCTGGCTGTCTGTTTAGGTTCATTGTCTTGCTGATGCTTCCACTTTTGTTTCATCTTAATCATCCTGACAGAAGGCAGCAGATTTTTATAAAGAATGTCTCGTTACATTTTTCCATTCATCCTTCCTTCAGTAATATGTGGTGTTCCAGTGCCACAGCCCAACACCATGATTTTCCCACCTCCAAATTTCACCTTCAAACTTCACCATTAGTATGGTGTTTTGGGGGTGATATGTGGTGCCTTTTCACCACCAAACATAGTGTTTATTATGGCATCCAAAGAGTTCAATTTTTGTTTAATCTGACCAGACTATATCCTCCCATTCTTTTACAGGCTTGTCCAAATGTTGTTCAGCAAACTGAAAACGCACCTGCAACATGCTTTTTCTTTAGTAATGGAATCTTGTGTCATGAGCGTGCATATAGGCCATTGTTTTCTTTGACACAATTGTACCTGCTGATTCTTTTCACACCTCTGTGTGAAATCTTGCGGCGAGCACTTGGTCGTGGCTGGTTTATGGAGAAATTATGTTCTTTCCACTTCCGGATTATGGCTCCAACAATGGTCACTGGAACCTTCAGTAGTTTAGAAATTCTTTTGTAGCCAGTGCCATCTGTATCTTTTGGCGCAATAAGGTTCCAAGGGTCAAGGACTCTTTGGTTTTACCCATGATGAGATGTTTCTTGTGTAGCATCAGTTGGGACTGAACCAGCTGACATTAATTTGCACAAAGTGGCAGGATTGCTTACAAATCACTGATAGATTACAACTGGTGTCATGTTTTTTTGCACCTCCCATTCTTCATGTGTTCAGTACTGTGTCATTTCTAACTAATTACACATATTTTATGGACATCTGTGGTTTGATTAATTTGCATGTGTGGACTGGATGGGTTTTTACCGACATCTGCTGAGAATGTCATGTCAATAACACCTTTATAAATATATTTAGAAAATAGTGACATGTTCAATACTTATTTTAACCATTGTATACATATGGAGTGTTACTTATGATGTGACAGTTAGTTTAGTTTAGTCACAAAATTAGTCTAGTTAAATGAAATGAAGCTTATGTGTAAATTTCCTTCTAACAAGCTCTCCTTATTGAAATAACAGATGTGAAATCCTGATTGGTTCATAAAATTTTTTTCCAGTTAATCCAAATTTTAAAACTTCAATATTCAAATTAAAAGTTCAATAATTTATCACAATGCTACTTATTACCTCATAAACATGGTGTAAGTATTATGAAAAAAAAATCACACAAGCCACCAAATGAATAATATGAAAACACAATTAACAGAATAGTGAGAGAGATGAATTTCTTAAGTAGTAGTTTAAGTAGTTTAAGAGTAAAGACATCACAAACTTTGTCGCTCCTCTTCTTGAATGATGTGAACATTATAGACTCAGGTTTACAGCACATTACCCTGTTGTCAGCCTTCTTGACACTGATTCTCTAAACTAAAGGTTTCAAACATAAGGCATGGGGGCACAAAACAGCATAATCCAGCCAGGCTAGAAAATGTGAAGGAAGGAAAAAGTTTATTTTCATATGATTGACAGCTTTTCCAATAAAAACCCTCCCCTATTACCAATCATGGTAAACCAGAAGAATTAAGTAATAGATAAATGATTAAATGACAGAAAAGTTCCCGTTTTTCACCGCCTATAGATAACCTTTGTTTTATAAAGACATGACAGTCTGGGCAATAAGGTACCAGAACCTTTTCTTTAACTCTACACATGTAGAAAACCAAGACATGCAGCTAAAATACCACCTTGTTTTCTTGTATTTAAAACTTTTTACACTGAAATAAAGGAGAGTTTCACTCATCTAGCCCATTTAAGAACAAAGTGGGCTGTATGTGCCCCATGATGTGAAATCAGTTTGACATTTCAAACAATTTCAGTCTATTTATTATGTTATGCATTAACTTTAGTTTTTCTGAACAGTTTCAGTGTTCCGGTTTTGATTTCTTTGGTTTTCAAAGAATATACAATAGGATTGATACAAGGTGGGATGCATGAGGCCAGCGACAGACTCAGAACTCGCTGATCTGGATTAACAACACCCAGAAAAAAACCAATTGTGAAAATGACAGTAAGAGGAATGTAAAATATAGCAACAAGAATGAGATGCTCAGCACACGTGGCCAAAGCTTTCACCCGACTGTCCACAGATTTCATCCTGAACACTGTCACCAGGATGCTGACATAAGACAGAAAAATGAAAGTAAAAGGGACGAAAAGTAACAAAACACTTAGAAAGGAAGCTGCAAACCATTGCATTGTGTTATCATTACAGGCAAGCCGAAACACAGGTGCATAGTCACAGAAATAGCTGAACACTCTCACAGACCTGCAAAAAGAGAGTCGAGTCATTATACCCGTTGTAAATGCAATTACTCCCATAACAAGAAACCATGTTACACTGACAATACAACACATGCTTCTCACAGTGTTGATGGAGTTATGACGCAGAGGGAAACATATTGCAATTAACCGGTCATAGGCAAGTATAGCAAGAGCAAACGACTCCAAAGATGCAAACACATAATAAACATACATCTGTAGCAAACATAAGTTAAATGGAATGAAGTTGTTCTTAATGAGAAATATTTTTATCATGCTGGGAATGGTACAAGTGTTAAGAAACAGATCAATAACTGCAAGGTTGACAACAGCCAAAAATTTTGGAGTGTGCAAACGACGAGTAGAAGCAATCACATAAATCACCAAAATGTTAAACAGCACTGTTACACCATAAACAAACGCCAGGAAGATAAAGTAGACACTGATGAAAGGAAAGGTCTCAAATCCGATGATATAGAAACCTGGAGGATGAATGATAGCAGAGTTGTTTAAAACAGTCCTTTGAAAAATCATAGTTGAACTCCACCACCTGTGTTTGAGGACTACCTTATTAGTCTAAGGAAAAGAAAATCATATTGTTACAGAGGCATTACAATTCACATGGCATTTTAATGAGCACATTTGAAGTCATGCATGTGGCAAAAGGAGTGAATGCAGCTCACCTGATGTTTTCTGAAAGGATTGGACAGCACAGGCTGCAAGCATGTGGCTGCATGTCTGACTTCTTTACAGCAAAATAAATACAGTTTTCCTATACTGATCTCATGAGGTGATGCTTACAATATAATGAGAAAAACATTAAACAATATCCAATTATTTGCACTAATTGGATCCATGGAGAGCAGTCAAAACGAATTCTAATGAATGTTTTTTAATACTTTCAGAGTTGAAGCATCTCACAGGACTCATTTAAAAACTGTGTCTGACCAAAACAATCTTGTGGAAAAGTGTTGAGATAATTTAGCTCACACACATGGAAAATAATATAGTTGTGGTATTAAAGCCAGGGAAGGTTTTACAACTAAACTTCTGACAGTTTTGCAGTGATGACACAACTTTACTGTGTTATGGAACATATGTGTTTCTTTTCTTGAACACAACAGTTGTGTTGGATTAGTAGTCTGTCTTTGCATCAAGAAGCCAACTTCTTGACCTCCAAGCACTGTGCTTGGAACTACACACAGCCTGCTGACCACCACAACTCTTTGCGAAAGTCGAGTGCATAACATGAGCAAGATAAGACAAGGCTTTATTGTCACTGTGTTCTTCATTTGGTGTCTCATAGATACCACTAGTAATAAAAACGAATTAGTTGCAGAATAGAATAAAATAAAATGACATTATTAGATAAATATTGGAGAAAAGTCATATTGACATTTCTATAGATACTTATGTATACAATTTTAATAGTGTAATAGTGCAGTTAACAGGTTTTTGCATTGAAAAATGGTATGTATTGAACAAACTGGAATAACTGTATTTACCATCCTTGATGTAGAGTGGGTTCCCACAGATTTTGACTGTGTGAGTGGTATCTCTCAGATTCTATGCAGTGCAGATGATGTACTATACAATGACACGACAGCAGAGAATTTTCTGTCTCCTATGAAAATTTACTGATAGCCTTAAGCTCAGGCTGAGCGATAGTTTCCACCTTGTTCTTAATCTTTTCTACCGTCACCCATCTACCTTTACCTCTTTCTGTCCATTCTCCTTTCTCCATCTTCCCTCTCCCCCATCTCTCCCCATCCCTTTCTTCTCTTTCCTCCATCCCCAAATCTCTCCAAATTTCCTCATCACTTCTCTATCTTCATTTCTTCCAACTTCACTAAACACCTTAATTCCATATCCCGTCTTTCTCTCTTTCAACATCCTTTCCTCACCTTTAAAATGAAGATTATGCTCTTCATGATCATAAATCAATAAAATCAGTCAATAAATGTTTCTGCTTCTGTTTCCATGATGCTCCAAATAGTGGTTGTTAGTTGCTGTGTAAACACTGCTTAAGATTTAAAAAGACTAAAGCTTTCATCATTGTTTTTATAAGTTTAAAATTACATGATAAAAGCTGTTAACATTTTTTAATATAATATAACCTGAATGACATTTTTTGCTTGATGTAAATATATTTCATATTCCTGCATCTTCCTGGTGCAGTCTCAAATGTGGCAAATGTATGAACAAAAAAAAAAAGATTATAGCACTAATTGAAATTGGTTTTTTTTGTTGTTTTTTTAAGTTGGGCTTGTTGTGGGAGTGGGTCAGGGTGTGATACAGAGAACATTTCATTGCTTTTTGGTCTGGTTTGGTTCTTGAAAAAACATAAATAAAGAAACACCTCCAGGCAGCACAAATACTGGACTGCAGAGTGGACTCTGAATGGATGATTCCAAGTTTGAACACTTTCATCAGCATTGTTGTGTTTTTGTGTGTAGAAAAGCTTTGACGTTAGGTGCATTGCACCAGCAATGAAACACAATTGAGATTCTTTAGGTTTCATTTGTGGAAATGGCACTGGCAAATCACCAAAACTTAATGGTGTCATGAACAAGGTCTACCATAACATCTTGGTGCATCATTGTATCCCTTCTAGTCTCAAATAGACTGGCTGTGGGTTCATATAGCAAAAAAGACTCCAAGACCACTTCAAAGCTGTGCAGAGACTATTTGACCAAGAAAAATGAATTTGAATGACTAGAACTGATGGAGTGGCCTATTGAACACATTTGGAATTTAGCAGATTTAAAAATAATTTTCATCAATGGAAACTATTTGGAACTCAATAACACCAGCAAGAGTGCAAGGCCGAAAGAGGCCAGACAAAATGTTATTTTTTTTGTGTGTTATTGTGTATAAATAAGGATTCCTTTGCTGTTTCAGTTTGTTATTTGACAAATAAATTACTTTTTTTTTGTTTGGTTGGTTATTTTAAACAAGTTTTTGACAGATTACTACAACGATGACTGTAGAAGAATGACTTCTCTAGTCGAATGGCAACTAAAAGAAAGAAGGTAGTGAGAACTGAAGGGACTACAATACCAACATTGCAGATTTTGAGGATAGCTATAAATAACACCAAATACCTGCTTACCCACATTAAGTCAGTTGAATGGGAAGAACAAGATCTGGGCAATCTACATCAAAGCCCTGACGAACAAGCTCGCCAAAGGAGGAGATAACAGCCATCAATGACATGATAAGAAAGCTCTTTAGCATACAAGGAGGGTTTCACCCCAAGTCTAGCACCGTGAGACTGTACCCTAAGGAAGGAAGAACACTGAGGACTAGTGACAGTCAGAACCACTATACAGGATGAAACAACAAATACACATAAGTACATCAGGAAGATAGGCACTTATCATGCACAGTGATCATGTATTATGGACAGTCCTTTGAGAACAGCATCAGCAAGGTTCAAGATGGAGCAAACAACGTGAACAGGCTCCAGTGACAATGTGAGACAAAACATCCAAGAAAGGGTCTCAAAAGCATGAAGATTTTGACAGCACCAAACTCTGACATGATTCATGCCTACTGGCTAAGATGCCGGACATCTGGACAGTCCTGATTCCCAGGGATCCCCAGAAGGGACCGGTCCCATCCAGCTACCGGCCAATAACCTGTCTCAGCACAGCACGGAAGCTCCTGTCAGGCATCATAGCGGCTAAGATGAACAGGCATATGAGCAGGGCCCAGAAAAGAATTGGTAGAAACAACAGAGAGGCAAAGCAACAGCTACTGGTAGATACAGCAGTTGCTTGAGACTGTAAGACCAGACTGACATACCTATGCACCACCTGGATTGACTAAAAGAAAGCCTATTACTCAGTGCCACACATGGATCCTGGAATGCCAGGAACTGTACAAGATCAATTGGACCCTAACTTGATAAGGAAGCTCCTTACCATCCATGGAGGGATTCGCCCCAAATCCAGTACGATGAGATTGTACACTAAGTGGAAGGAAGGAGACCAAGGACTAGTGAATGTCAGGACCACTATCCAGGATAATCCATGAGAACATCAGGAAAATGGCCACAACTGATCACTTGCTTAGTGAATACTTCAGGCAGCATAAACCTGTAGAGCAAGAAGAGGAACCATCATGGAAGAACAGGCCCCTGTGTGGCAAGTACTACCAGCAGATAGAAGAAGTGGCTGATATCAAGAAATCCTACCAGTAGCTGGACAAAGCTGGAATGAAAAACAGCACAAAGAAACTAATCATGGCAGCACAGGAACAAGCTCTAAGCACAAAATCCACAGATGCTGGGATATACCACACCGGGCAAGACTCCAAGTGCAAGCTATGCAAAGATGCTCTATCCAGCACATAACAGCAAGGTGCAAGATGCTAGCATGCAGGGCATACATGGAAAACCATAACCAAGTGGCTGGCATACAGTAACATCTGCGAATATGGCCTGGAAGTCCTAAGGACAAAATGGGAAACACCCCCTAGGGTGGTTGAGAATGACTGAGCTAAGAGCCTGTGAGACTTGCAGATACAGACGGACAAACTAGTGATGGCTAACCAACCGGACATAGTAGTTGTGGACAAACAGAGGAAGATGGGTGTAGTAAGAGATGTAGCTATACTGAGTGATAGCAAAATAAGGAAGAAGGAACAGAAGAAGCTTAAGAAATACCAAAGGTTGAGAGAGGAGCCACTGGTAATCGGAGACTCAGGGCAGTGACCCTCAGACTGGTCAAGTAGCTCAAGCAGATGGAGGAATTACTTTTAAGATCAATTTGCAGAAGAGTACAGCCCTGAGAACAGCGAAGGTAATGAGAAGGACCCTGAAGTTTCCAGGCTTCTGGTACAGGACCCAAGCTTGAAGAATAGAAGTTTGTCCATATATACAGGGTGGGCCATTTATATGGATACACCGTGATAAAATGGGAATCGTTGGTGATATTAACGTCCTGTTTGTGGCACATTAGTATATGTGAGGGGCAAACTCCTCAAGATGGTGGTGACCATGGTGGCCATTTAGAAGTCGGCCATCTTGGATACAACTTTGTTTTTTCAATAGGAAGAGGGCCATGTGACACATCAAACTTATTGGTAATGTCACAAGAAAACAATGGTGTGCTTGGTTTCAACGTAACTTTATTCTTTCATGAGTTATTTACAAGTTTCTCTTTGTTCACAGCCATTGACATGTCAAGAGGTTAACACGTGAGGAGCGGATCGAAATTGTGTTGATATCTGGTGAACGCAGTAACCGGGCCATTGCAGCAGATTTCAATGCAAGACACCCTACGAGACCACCCATTTCCCATGCTACAGTTAGCAAACTGCTTGCTAAGTTTCGTGAAACTGGTTCAGTGTTGGATTTGCCAAAATGTGGACGCAAGAAAACTGTCACTAATGAAGAAACATCAGTGGCTGTCCTAGCTTCATTCAGCAAGAGCCCACAGCGTAGCACTCGCCGCATGTCACTAGAGAGTGGCATTAGTCAAACATCCCTTCGGCAGATATTAGCTACTCACAAATGGCACCCTTACAAACTCCAGCTACTGCAGCATCTCAACGAGGATGACCCAGATCGGCGCACAAAATTTGCAGAATGGGCAAAACAAAAATTGGAACAGGACCCTCAGTTCACGCAGAAGATTTTGTTCAGTGATGAGGCAAACTGTTATGTGTGGATGGTGAAGTTAACAAAGAAAACCACCGCTATTGGTCTGACACTAACCCACATTGGATGGATCCCTCCAAGACTGTTGGAACAACACAAGTGATGGTTTGGTGTGGTATATGGGGTACAACGATAGTGGGTCCATTCTTCATCAATGGAAACCTCAAGGCCACTGGATATTTGAAATTGCTACATGATGATGTGTTTCCCTCTTTATGCACTGAAGCTGGCACATTTCCTGAGTTTTTCCAACAAGATGGTGCACCACCACATTATGGGTGCCAGGTCCGAGCATTCCTAGATGAACAGTTTCCTGGAAAGTTGATTGGTCGTCGTGGGCCGGATGAATGGCCCCCAAGGTCTCCCGATCTGACCCCCTTAGACTTTTATCTTTTGGGTCATCTGAAGGCAATTGTCTATGGTGTGAAGATACGAGATGTGCAGCACCTGAAACTACGGATACTGGATGCCTGTGCTGGCATTTCTCCTGCGGTGTTGCTCTCAGTGTGTGAAGAGTGGGAGAAGAGGGTTGCATTGACAATCCAACACAATTGGCAGCACATTGAACACATTTTATAAGTGGTCAGAAACTTGTAAATAACTCATGAAAGAATAATGTTACGTTGAAACCAAGCACACCATTGTTTTTCTTGTGACATTACCAATAAGTTTGATGTGTCACATGGCCCTCTTCCTATTGAAAAAACAAAAGTTGTATCCAAGATGGCCGACTTCTAAATGGCCACCATGGTCACCACCCATCTTGAGGAGTTTGCCCCTCACATATACTAATGTGCCACAAACAGGACTTTAATATCACCAACCATTCCCATTTTATCACGGTGTATCCATATAAATGGCCCACCCTGTAGATAGATAGATATATAAAGGCAACTAAACTTTTTTTCTTATAACTATATAAAGTGTTTAACTTCTTTATAATAAACTCTTCACTTAAAAAAAACAACTTTTTTTTAAGCATAAGGAATTGAATTGAATTATAAAGAAGCTGAAGTTTTCAGCCCCCTCCAAAACGGGCAACTACCAATATTCTGTTATCCTTCGTGTTCCAACTACAGGGGGATCACACTCCTCAGCCTCCCTGGGAAAGTCTATGCCAGGGTGCTGGAAAGGAGAGTTCGTCCGTTAGTCGAACCTCGGATACAGGAGGAACAATGCGGTTTTCATCCTGGTTGCGGAACACTGGACCAGCTCTTTATCCTCTCAAGGATACTTGAGGGTGCATGGGAGTTTGCCCAACCAGTCTACATGTGTTTTGTGTGACTTGGAGAAGGCATTCGACCGTGTCCTCGGGGTGTCCTGTGGGAGGTGTTATGGAGTATGGGGTGTCTGGCCCATTGCTACGGGCCATTCGATCCCTGTACAACCGCTGCAAGAGTTTGGTTCACATTGCCGGCAATAAGTCGGACTTGTTCCCGGTGGGTGATGGGCTCCGCCAGGGCTGCCCTTTGTCACCGGTTCTGTTCATAATTTTATGGACAGGATTTCTAGGCGCAGCCAAGTGGCGGAGGGCTTTCACTCGGTGGCCTCAGAATCTCATCTCTGCTTTTTGCGGATGATGTGGTTCTGTTGGCTTCATCAGGTGAAGGCCTCCAGCTCGCACTGGAGCGGTTCGCAGCCGAGTGTGAAGCAGCGGGAATGAGGATCAGCACCTCCAAATCTGAGGCCATGGTTCTCAGCCGAAAAGGGTGGAGTGCCCACTCCGGTCGGGATGAGTTCCTGCCCCAAGTGGAGGAGTTCAAGTATCTCGGGGTCTTGTTCGCGAGTGATGGGAGAAGGAGTCGGAGATCGACAGACGGATTGGTGCTGCGGCTGCAGTGATGCGGACGCTGCACCGGTCCATCGTGGTGAAGAGGGAGCTGAGTGTAAAAGCGAAGCTCTCAATTTACCGAAATGATCTACGCCCCTACCTCACCTATGGCCATGAGCTGTGGGTAGTGACCGAAAGAACGAGATCGCGGATACAAGCGGCAGAAATGAGCTTCCTCCGAAGGGTGGCTGGCCTCTCCTTAGAGATAGGGTGAGAAGTTCGGCCATCCGGGAGGGGCTCAGAGTAGAGCCGCTGCTCCTCCACATCGAAAGGAGCCAGTTGAGGTGGTTCGGCATCTGACAAGGATGCCTCCTGGGCGCCTCCTGGGTGAGGTGTTCGGGCATGTCCCACCGGGAGGAGGCCCTGGGCAGACCCAGGACACGCTGGAGAGATTATATCTCTCGGCTGGCCTGGGAACGCCTTGGTATTCCCCGGATAAGCTGGAGGAGGTGGCTGGGGAGAGGGAGGTCTGGGCTTCTCTGCTTAGGCTGCTGCCCCATGACCCGGCCTCAGATAAAGCGGATGAAGATGGATGGATGGATGGATATAAAGAAGCTATACAAGGTAAAGTATAATTGAAACCCTTTATTAATTTTACTTCAAAGCTTAATAATACCTCACTTAAACATTATATGAAAATTAGCAAGTAGCTAACTCCGAATTGCTGACTGCACATATTTGGAAACAAAAAAATCAGCACATAACACAGGTTACAATTTTATTAACTGTTAAACCAAACATCAACTTTCTCAAACAGAAACAGTTCATCATCAGTATGACTACTCAGTGTAGTTCAACCTGGTGTGTGTGGGGAAATCTGCACCTCCAAATAAAAATTAAAACCTGTAAAACAATCGCCAGTTGCTGCTCTGATAAAGGGTCATTGAGAACATTTAAACTGAACAAAATCTAAGGAGTATACAAAAGTTATGACCTTTTTTTTTTATATACAGCATGAGTCTTTGTTTATGACCCCTGACAGAGTATGTAATACTTTCAAGAATAATGGTGTAATAAAAGCACAGCTACTAAGGCTTCTGCTTCTGTAAATGTCTTAGGGTAAAATCGGAAAATAGTTGTGAGATTATTAGGCTATCATATGTTACCTTATATCTGTAATCAAAGTAGTTGAATTATGGTACTGCTGTAGGTCATATTATATCCCTTAGTCTAGATTGTGTGATGTGTATGTAGTTTAGTTTCCATTATACTTCTGAGTTAAAAGAATGTGACAATTATTAGATTTGTTAGATGGGTGTGTATTATCCTGTACCAATGATCTGCTGTGAATGTGTTACACTGTTTCTTGACATTTCATACTGCTGAATCATTAAGAGAATGTTGGGTGCAGAGGGCCTTGTTGTTCTGATAATAGAAGAGACAGACCACATTCCATACCACCACCTTGTTGGGAGCAGAAAAACAAGGAGCCGAGGTCATAACTTAGGTGCCGTGTGAGAGAAAGAATGTGAATGTTTAGGCTTTTACGACTAGGTGGGGGCCAGTAGAGGCTATAAGAGGCTGAGTAACCCTCCACCATTTTGAGATTTGCTGTGACCCTCTTCATGCATTTCTCCCCATCATGATGGTTTGTGCTCATAAGTGTTAAATTGTATGGAATAAAATAATTGTTGATTGAGCATTTATACACCGAGTATTGTCCTTCCTTCAGCCCAAAGATGAAAAGAATTGGGAAATTTTAACATAGTCCAGCTCTAATCACTTCCATCAAGCAGAAACACTACTAAACTTCAACTTTAGATGTAATACTAAAAATATATTTGAAAAATAAATAAATAAAAATATTTTTTCAAACATAGTACAAGAACCTAGGAAATTCTTTTAAATCATCACCCAGTAAATATACATGTGGCATGTTACACCATGATAGTAACTTTAGCTTAGTGGGAAAATTAGTTAAGCTGAATGAAATAAAAGATTTGAAATCCTGAGTGGTCATGAGAAAACAAACTTTCTAAGTTCAAAGTGTACTGATGGTATAATCCTAATTTTGAAATTTCAATATTCACACCAAAAGTTGCTCAGTGATTTATCCCAATGCTCATAATTACCTTATAAACATAGAGTAAGTATAGTGTAAGTTATTAGCACATATTTCATATTAAGCATATTTCATTGAATTAGTTTTAAATTAGCCCGAAATAAAGATTTATTTACTTTCTAAATACAAAAGGTCTCAGTATAGTACGCACACAACTAACAAATAAAAGCAATAAAATAGATAAAACATGAAAAAATAGATAATATGAAAACACAATTAACAGATTAGCAGGTGAGATGAATTTGTGATCCATTTCTTTCAGGTTTCAGTAGAACTTCTGAAAATATGCAGTAAACTACTCAAGACTTTAAGAGGAAAGACATCAAAAACTTTGTCGCTCTTCTTCTTGAATGGTGAAAACATTATATACTCTGGTTAGGTGATGTTGAGCAGGATAACTGGAGTTATGTACTCCCTTTGTATTTGTTTTGCTAGACGACGTGAAGATATTTGAAGCAAATGGAAATGAGCTACAGCATCAGATTAGCAGAGTTGTAATTAGCATTTTGAAAGATAATACATGCAACATCTTTGAGATATCTCTTTGCTATGGAGGACTTTGAGCATTCACAGACACCAGAGAAAACTGTTCGATAAATATACAAAGTCACTTAAAGCGAAAGGAGATCAGCCAGCCCAAGTCCTTAAGGATCCTATAATTCATCATAGTGAAGGTTGGGCTGACATCCAGCATTAATTAATTCTAATTCCATTAGAATTAATTGTTATGTTATGCAATAACTTTAGTTTTTCTGAACAGTTTCAGCGCTCCGGTTTTGATTTCTTTGGTTTTCAAAGAATATACAATAGGATTGATACAAGGTGGGATGCATGAGGCCAGCGACAGACTCAGAACTCGCTGATCTGGATTAACAACACCCAGAAAAAAACCAATTGTGAAAATAACAATAAGAGGAATGTAAAATATAGCAACAAGAATGAGATGCTCAGCACACGTGGCCAAAGCTTTCACCCGACTGTCCACAGATTTCATCCTGAACACTGTCACCAGGATGCTGACATAAGACAGAAAAATGAAAGTAAAGGGGACGAAAAGTAACAAAATACTGAAAATGGAAGATACAAACCACTGCATTGTGTTATCATTACAGGCAAGCCGAAACACAGGTGCATAGTCACAGAAATAGCTGAACACTCTCACAGACCTGCAAAAAGATAGTTGAGTAATTATACTTATATTAAAAGCTGTTTTCCCCATATTAAAAATCCATGATACACTGATAATACAACACATGCTCCTCACAGTGTTGATGGAGTTATGACGCAGAGGGAAACATATTGCAATTAACCGGTCATAGGCAAGTATAGCAAGAGCAAACGACTCCAAAGATGCAAACACATAATAAACATACATCTGTAGCAAACATAAGTTAAATGGAATGAAGTTATCCTGGATGAGAAATATTTTTATCATGCTGGGAATGGTACAAGTGTTAAGAAACAGATCAATAACTGCAAGGTTGACAACAGCCAAAAATTTTGGGGTGTGCAAACGACGAGTAGAAGCAATCACATAAATCACCAAAATGTTAAACAGCACTGTTACACCATAAACAAACGCCAGGAAGATAAAGTAGACACTGATGAAAGGAAAGGTCTCAAATCCGATGATATAGAAACCTGGAGGATGAATGATAGCAGAGCTGTTTAAAACAGTCCTTTGAAAAGGCATAGTTGAACTCCACCACCTGTGTTTGAGGACTACCTTATTAGTCTAAGGAAAAGAAAATCATATTGTTGTGTTAAAATACAGGTACAATTCACATGGCAGTTTGTAGCAAATGGAGTGAATGCACCTCACCTGATGTTTTCTGAAAGGATTGGACAGCACAGGCTGCAAGCATGTGGCTGCATGTCTGACCTCTTTACAGCGAAATATATACAGTTTTCCTATACTGATCTCATGAGGTGATGCTTACAATATAATGAGAAAAACATTAAACAATATCCAATTATTTGCACTAATTTGATCCATAGAGAGCAGAATTGTGGCTTACTTTGATCATCAAACTTTTCCTGTCCTTAAAATAAACTAATTCTAATTAATGTTTTAATGTTTTCTAAGTTGAAGCATCTCACAGGACTCATTTAAAAAACTGTGTCTGGCTGTGGCTTTCCCTACACTTTTTTTTTTTTCAACAACAGTTCTACTGGCCCATTAAAGCTTTTAGCACATTTGTAATTCAACCTCTTCTTTTCTGATGCATGGACTGCATGGATTATCTACAGAGAGAACTCTATGGAGAGAATACAGAGGAAGCCCAGATATAGTCCCTATCAAAACTTTAAGAGTACTTGAAAAATGGAAAAAAAAAAAACAAACATTTTGCATGGTTGGATCTTAACAAGGTTCCAAGTAGAGCTTCAACATGCAACAAGAACACCCCCCACCACCACCACCACCACCACCAAAAAAAAAAAAAAAGAAAACCAGAAATCAAAGGTCCAAACATGAACTCAGTAATGAGTAACTCCACAGTAGCTGATCACTTCAAAAACTAGTTGTGGTGTGCTTGATGCAAGCGTTTCCATGAGGTGAGTGGGAACATTTCTCCAAGTGGTGAAGACGGCCGCACGAAGGGCATCTGTTGTCTGGAACTGTTGTTCATTTTTGTAAACCTCCCTTGCCATCCATCCCCAAAGGTTCTCAATTGGATTTAGATCAGGGGAACAAGCAGGATGGTCCAAATGAGTGATGTTATGCTCCTGGAAGAGGTCCCTTGTCCTGCGGGCATTGTGTACTGTAGCGCTGTCCTGTTGAAAAGCCCAGTCGTTACCACACAGACGAGGGCCCTCATCGTTTGACGCCCCTGCACCTCCTGAAACTCTGTTGTACCACTGAAGGAAAAAGCACCCCAGACCATAATGGCGCCCCCTCCACTGTGATGCGTAGAAAACATCTCAGGTGGGATCCGCTTGTCACGGCAGTAACGTTGGAAACCAAACGTTCAGTGCTGGTGAAATTTTTGGTTTTCCACTTGAGTTTTTTGTTCCATAACCCTTACGATCATTTAAGAAATTCCAAATGACTGTCTTACTGCGTGTAGCGATGGCACGCTGTGAGAGACCCTACTTATGCAGTTCAACAACCCAACCAAGTTCAAAAAGGGAACTTTTTTTTTTGCCTTTGCCATCAGAACATCATGACAGTGTGACTACCTGACAGAAAATGACAATGAATCCACATTTTTGCACAGATTTGGCATTTTAAAGGCATGCGTTCCTAAACTTTTGATCAGCTGTATTTTTTAAATGGTCTTAAACTTTTGAGAGGGACTGTATGAATACAGCTTACATTTGTGGATCTGTGCACAGATCTGTACACAGTTGATCACATGTTTACAACGATTTGTGTGAAATTTGTCTCAAAACTCACATTGCATGTAGGACATGCACAGTAGCATTTTTGAAAGACTTGCGGAGCTGAAATTAATAAATTGTGCATAAATGATCCACTTTTTTTACAGGCTTTGATGAACATTTGTAAAATAGTTTGTGTTCAAATTTTTTGTATTTGTTTGATGGATTGCAGCACGCATTTGTGAATCCTCAAAAGTTACACACAAATTACTGCACACATCTGTAAATCTTAGTTTATGCTTGTGGATCATGCTGTAGACATTTGTAACACCTTTGAGGCAAATTTCTCTCCACAAAACTCTTAATAAACTCTTTTTTTTAACACCCATGGCCTTGAATTGAATGTTTCTGCTGTGTGAATGTAGAGGTCTGGGCATTCCTCGCTGCACTGTGCATGGCTTGAATGAATGTTTTGCTTGTGATGCTTAGACAGTGGTTTCATAGAGGAAATATCAAAGCTTTTTCATTTCAAAGAGTTTACAGACCATTATTCATATCTGTGGCTTGCACAGTTTTTTATCTACCTAAAGCTAAACACTAAAGATTCCAGGGGTGTTTTATTGCTTTGGATTGAAGTCATGAAAAATCCCAAAGTTTCAGATTTTCCCCTAAAAATGTGTTTGTGGCAAGAGACACATATATACACACTTAAACACAAGCTAACTGAAGTTAAGTGATATTTCATATTGCCTTTTAAATCCCAATTATCAGTCAGGCTCTAAATCACACACTTAAGACTGTAAGTAGGGATTTTATGAAACTGCTAGAGCTTTATTTTCATTACTAATGATTAAATTAGGTACAGTCTTTGCAATTTAAAGCTGTCAGTCAAGTCCCAAACACAACACTGTACTGTATGTGTTTGTAGGATGTTGCATATTCAGCTGG
The DNA here is from genome assembly GCF_013358895.1 of Oreochromis aureus. NCBI lineage: Eukaryota > Metazoa > Chordata > Actinopteri > Cichliformes > Cichlidae > Oreochromis > Oreochromis aureus. Next base: position 18,261,828 of record NC_052951.1, read on the forward strand.
CCGTAGACTTGGTGGAGGGCAGCTGCTGCTGCCTCAGCTGTTCTTTCTGGGCCTTTTGGAAATTCATCATGCAGTCTTTGAACGTCTGAACTTGGCTTTGACACGCTCGCCAGTCCTGATGTTCAGCCATGCATTCCTGGACGGCGTAGTGAAGCTCAGCGCAGCCAGTGCGCGATATCATCTGTTCAACAGGGTCATCCTCGTCATCTTTCCGGCTGCGGTCATGAGGTGACGCCATCCTGTGTGAATACAACTTGCTGACTCAGTCACACTGCTGACAAGGATACAGACTGTTATTAATAATGAGAACACAAAAGAGCTGCTGCTCAGGCCTGTAGGCATCTTAAAACCTGCACTGTGAGAGATCCGCTGAAGACAGTAAACAGAGATCTGTATCTTAGGAGTTTCATGTAATAATTTAGTTTTATTGTTAGTATTTGTCATTTTTATGAACTATTGTGGTTACTTTTATACATCTGCCCTTTCTAAAGGTCCTTTGTAACCTATACAAATGCTTTTTTGTTTCAGAATTCAGTGCTTTGATCCGAGTTGTGAAATATCAATTCAATATTTACAGTGCTGTGAAAAAGTATGTTTGCATCTTGTCACACGTTTCAGATCATCAAACAAACTTTGAAAGAAAGATAACAGGAGTAAATACAAAATACAAAACTTTGATTACAACTCTTTTTTTTTGTAATGTTTACCTGAGTGAAATAACACTGAACTCTTCCAACTTTAAATTAGTTAAGCAGCGTTGTCGGTGTCAGGCTACCCTGGACGTTTAGCTACACTGATGTTACAACACAGCTGTGCCGTCGTTTCGTGTTCCTGAATGACACCTGTGAGGATAAAGAAACTACCCCTTGTTGCTACCTTTTAATTGTCTCTCGGTGAATGTCTCTATCGAGGCACTTTAATTGTCGTAATCTTCATAACTTCAGGCTTTTCACAACCAACCTGCACGGACGCTGCAGGGGTAACATTTGAGTGACGGACGAAAGTGTATCCGTAAAGTACTTCCGTCGCTGGTGACTTTGGTTCCGCTGCACGTCATTGGTTTCTATCACTAATCAATATTAATACTAATAGCTAGTGATAATGCAAAAAAATCGGCTGTTTTTAATATGCATTTTAATTTTTAAAATTAAAATGCATATTAATGATACATTGATACATTAATGTTACTGATACATTAATCAATTTCTAATTGAAATTCCATTCAGCGTTTAGTTGAAATGTCAGCTGTAGAGATATGTACAATTGTTGCATTTGTGTAAAATATTTGAACATGCCATATAGATGTTGGTGCTCGCAATGCCATAGGCAATGTTTATGCAAAGTTTCATCAAGATTAGTCCACTTGTCTAGGAGGAGATAGAGAACACAAATTGGGTCATCCTGTTTGCTATGATGTTGCCAATTAGTGTAACAAAAAAGACAAATGCTGGAGGGATAATGTATATTGTTGAGATACGTCTCAAAGACATAGAAGACCCCAAGGGAAAATGGCAAGTGAATAAGAAACACTCAGTGCATCATGGGAAGCCCTCAGCAGCCTTGGCCTATTGGAGCATAACTAAGGGAGGGTTCAGGGTCACTTGATCCAACCCTAACTATATGTGTTGTCAAAATGGAAAGTTTTAGGCCTAACAGTTTATAGCCTGTTGGTTGACATGCTTGTAAAAGCATTCTTGTAAGAGTGTTCAGGTATGTACATAATGCCAAAGAGGAGCAGTAACCAACAATGATCTTAGAGAAGCAAGTGGGAAGGGTTATAAGGCCATTTCCAAACGATTTAAAGTCATTTAAAGTGACAGAGATTATTCAAGTAAAAACATTCAACACAGCTACCAGTCCTCCCAGGAGTGGATGTTCCAGCAAATTCACTCCAAGGTCAGAGAAACTGAAAAAAAAGAAAAAGAGAGAGCTATACTGCAGACTCTACAGGCCTCGGGTAACATGTCAAATGTTAAAGCTGATGACAGTATAATTAGAAAAAATTGTAATCATATATTTTTATATTATTAATAATGTATTAATATTTTGGGGGTCTCAAGGACATTTCAAAATTAGTTATAAACGTATTCACATGACTCTATGCAGGTCAGGGGAAAACAAATTACATATTAGTAATTAAGAGAGTAGGTATAGCAGCCAGGAGCTGCTAAAATGGACTTGAAAAACTGGTCATCAGGAAGTGCGAGCACCTCTATAAAAGCAGACATTTTGACAGCTTGCAGGTCTGGAGTATTCAGGTCTGTGTGTTAACACAACCCACAAACTTCCCAGGAATGAACATCTCTGCAAAAGCCCAAAACACAGCATATCAGCACAAACAACCTCATACTAACTGTCAGCACGGTGGTGAAGGGGTAATGATTTGGGCTTGTTTTGCAGCCACGGGCAACCTGGTGTCTCTGGGTACACAGAGGAGTTGACCATGAACTGATAAAGTCATACAGAAAATTATTACTTTAAGTTATTGCTGCTAAACATTGTTATATTGAAGTTACTGTCTCATTGGGTGTACTTATTTTGTTACAGAACTGCACAGAGTTCTGTATATTACTGTACTCCAGGATTGGATGGCACATTTCCTGATGTGATAGCATATAACATTTTAAGATTGATTATAAAATTGTGAATTTTCTGATCTGCCCTCAAATTATGAAAAACAGAACCAGAACTCAAATTTCCAGTGAAACCATCACTTTCTTGTAAATTCTGTCTGCAGCACATGATTTATCCCAATTGCCACCACTGCAAGTAAATGTGAGCACAATCTAATCTTTTGCACCTATTATTTTTCACAGTGATTATAAAGACATTATAAAAAGTGCGACTTGAGAAAGCGGGTCATTGTGTGCAGCAACTGAGATTACAGGCTTATCTTCTACAGCTCTTCAAAGAGGAGATGACTATTAGACAATTAGAGGTTTACTTGAGCTTTTCAAGAACACTAATGAGTCATTAATATCACTCTACATCCTTTCCCATTACACTGCAGCTTTAATTGCATGAGAGCAAAACCTTCTAATGGATGCAGATGAGATTAATTAGGCCTAAGCTTGAACAGTAAAAGCTTTGTTTGTTACAGACAAGGTCATTAGGCAGCATCCTCTGGAAGTGACATCACAAATAAGGACTCATTAGTGGGGCTCCCAGGAGTCGAGGAGGCTGGAGAGGATCATTTTTGTCTTGAGACACAGAGTTTCTCGTGGGTGCAGAAATCCAAGTCCTAATGGATCGGCATTCATTGTTAGTTTTATCAAGTTTAGCCATTTAGTCATTTCATACAGAAGTTTATGTTTGGACAAAATCACTGTGTTTGTATTAGTTATGCAAAAATAAAAATTACATGACATTATATTTCTCAGTGTGCTCGGGCCTCAATTTTAAACCAATTTCCCTACAAGTTTGAGAATTATACATATAACTGAGATTAATTACAGTCATGTGAAAAAGAAAGTAAACCCTCTTTCAATTTTAGGTTTTACTTGTCACTAGATTAAAAAAATCACCTGATTCTTAGCAGTTCTTAAAATTAGGTAAATACAAACAACAACTTACTCTACTGTGTACAGCGACCTTGAGTGTTTTGAAAGGCAAATAAAATGTATTATTATTATTATTATTAACTTACATAAATGACGGGTAACAAAAAGTAAGCCAAAATGCAGAAGCAGTGTGGGAAAAACAAAGTACGCCCCATGATTCAAGAGCTTGTAGAGCCACTTTTAGCAGCAATAAGTTGAAGTAGTTGTTTTCTGTTTGACTTTTTCAGTCTCTTGTAGAAGAATTTTGCTCCACAGTTCTTTCAGTTCTTTCATTTATGCAGAGCTCTCTTAAGGTCAAGTATTTCAATCAGGTTGAGGTCTGGACTTTGACCAGGCCATTGCAACAGTTTCATTCTTTTCTTTTTCAGCCATCCTTTTGTAGACTTGCATCTGTGCTGAGATCATGACCCAGTGCCAGCAAAGCTGCCATGCTGGCCAAACAGCAGGCCATGGCTTTAATGAGTGTGGGAGGGTCGTAACAGGTGTTTGTGCTGATATGTTGTGTTTGAGGTTTTTCAATGTTGTGCTGTAGCCAAACATCTCCTCTTTGGTCTCATCTGTCCAAAGGACATTTCAAAAGTGTTATGGTTTGTTTCTTTTTGAAAAAAGAGGATTTCATATGCCTACCCTTCTATGATTAGCAGCTCCTTGCTGCTACTTATCATCTTAATTCCAATGAAATAAATATGTACTTAGTTTTCCATCCATCCATTCTCTTCCTTTTATCCTTATCGGGGTTGTGGGGAATCTGGAGCCTATCCCAGCTACTATAGGGTGAGAGGTAGGGTGCAACCTGGACAGGTCATCAGTCTGATGTAGGGTTAACACAGAGAGACAAACATTCATGCCTACAGGCAATTTAGAATTATCAATTAACATAATCCCACTAACTGCATGTCTTTGGACTGTGGGAGGAAGCTAGAGGACCTGGAGAAAACTCATGCAACCAAGGGAGAACAAACAAACTCTACACAGAAAGGCCAGAAGTAGAGTCGAACTCATGACCTTCTTGCTGTGAACCAACAGTTAGTTTTCCATTGCATTAATACAAATATAAGATGTGACTAATGGGATTTGAGAACCCCATTGTGACAGTACAATAAATTCTATAACAAAAATGATTATGATGATCATTTATACTGACGATTCACAAGTGTTTGGTGAGGATTAAGGGGTATTTGACAACAGGAAAAATAAAAAATGCTAAAATATTCCTTTTTAAATAGAAATATTAAATAAAAATCTAATTTGAAACTCACAATAAGTAAAGGAGTGGTGCCAAACTACAATTTCTATTATTTATATTTTGTATTGTTTATCATTCATACCCTGTTATTACAGGATGCTGTAATAATAACCTTAATGTTGAGGGTTTAGGAAACAGTGTTGATGTTTGCAAATCTGTCTCTTTGAAATACTTGCATTCCCATATCCCCTGCCACTTCTAATGAACTACAGAAGAGATTAATTAGACTACAGTGTTTGTTTTCAGTCAGGCCTTTAAGCTTTATTCCCCAATGATGTTAAAAGAAGGGGGACTCATTAGATAGACTCTTAGGAGTTAAAGAGACACAGTCCTTTTCTTTTATCCTCATTTCCTCATTGATGATGAAATGATTCTGTTGTAAATGATGATCTTATGATGACTCAAGTAAACACAGGTGGATCAGAGACATGGCAACTCAGTCTTTGACTAGTGAACTGACCTTTGCTAATTTACGCAATAAAACTGTGGATAATCCTTATTCAAGCAAAGGTATGATGTTGGGCTTTGATTTAAGTAGGTTAATTGGTAAAAACAGATGAGTACATCTCCTGATAAGAGACATTGCTCCCCAGTTAACACTGCCAGAGAGGAGAGGTCCAACCCGTGTATGGGAACACTTTAGCACAATCAGTAACACGGGCCAGATGGCCGTGGGCCATGTGTTTTCAAAATGAAAGACATACTAATGTCAAAAAAGTTTAAAACTCTATCAATAGCTTAAGTATTATACAGTAAGTATTTGACTTCTTGTGGTTCTAACTAGCATCATCTATGATTTATTGCAGACACTTCTCTAATTTCTCTAATCCTGACGTTGATTTATGATTCTTTTCACTCCAGGAGACCTGATATAAAATGAGCACTTGTGCCTTCACTACACAAAGATTAAATGAAACTGAAGCATGAAGCTAAAAAATAATTAAATTTCACTTGGGGGGATAACAGTCAGCCCATACGTATTAGGCCCACACATTCATTCTAACTCTGCTGAAATCAACACTTACAACAACAGTTTACACTGTTTGGGAAAAGAAGGGTAGAAACTTGGACTATATCACTGACGAGTACCACACATATAGATGTTTTTCTACACGTAACCAAGAGTCAAGCGCAAAGAAAAGAATAACAGCAGTAGGCTATGCACAATTAACCAAATACAATAAAGTTACGAGAATTATTCTTTATATTTTCTTTGATGTTAAGAAAATAAATCTTCATTTTAGTCCAGTTTCTCCTGTAAAGCATTGGTGGGATGTAGCTGTTAGTGGTTAACACATAGCTAGTTAGATTAAGCTATAGCTCCTTATCTCGATTGATGAAGTTTATAGCAAGACATTTCTTCCTTAAATCTCCTCTTTGCATCATTAAATGTTTAAACTTTACATTATTTTTAGCATTACATTTGACTTTGTGCAGGTGCATTTTGTCCAGCTGGCCACATGAGGATGCTAATTAACAGTTTAAGGTCTGAAGAAAGGGACTGCTGAGTCTGAATGATCGAGACAGATCGTTGCAGTCCAAAATGCTTTTTGTGACTGTATTATAAGATTCTTAATGACCAGTGTGCTGTTATTGTTGAAACACACCATATTTAGCATTCAGTGTTTGCTCAAGGCTACATAAATGGAACTGGCTCTTAACTTGCACAACTTTTATTTTCTATAAATTTTTTTGAATATATATGTAAATGCGTACAAATCCATTATACTGTAAAGGCATGTACTGTGGTTGTAGCTGAAATTCAGATTGTAATAGTTGGGTTAAGCCTCTGCTGAGATCAAGGAGCTTTCTTTAAAGAAAACCTTGATTGACAGGCTGTCAGAGCAGATGCAGTCTCTGTCTGTCCGCTAACGCACCACACCATTATGCCTGGTCAGAGGATCAGCAGCTTCTCCTGAGTGAAGGACAGCATGAAATATTCACACTGCTGAGACTGCTTCTTTTTTTCTTTTACACAAGCATTTGAATAAGAAGCTTCCTAACACACGCACATATGCACACGCACACACGTACAATGACAGCTAATTAGCAGAGCTACTGTAGATGCTTGTATGATGAATGGAAATGCAATTTAATGAGCGATCAACACTCGCTTCCAAGTAATTAGGATGAATAATTTTTTATATAGTAGGAGTTAAATGCTTTCTTTTCAGTGCCTCACTGATGAAAAACATAAACATTATTGTGACTGGCTGAAATTAAACCAAAGCCACAATGGTGAATTCTGCCACATTAAGCAGGAGAATTAGAAAAATACATCAAGTTGTTTGTCTGATGAAGTCAGGACTTTACACAAAATTGTTATTTTTTATTTTTTTACATCACGGTGATGCTTACATAACTAGTGAATTTCACTAAATGTGTGGGCCTATTAAGAAGGCCTTTAACTATTTGTCCTATTGAGGATCATGCGAAGGTGAAAGGCAGTCTATCACAGCTACAACACACAGTGACACACTATTCACACCTACAGCCAGTTTAGAATCACTAATTAACTCACAATTATGTCACTGGACTGTGGGGAAGTGCTAGACAGAACCCATGCAGGGACAAGGAGAACGTGCAAACTCCACACAGAAAGTCAGCTGGTGGATTCAAACTCAAAACCTTCTTGATGAGCTGACACTGCAAAAAATGGCATAACTGAAAAATATGTGATTTATATATAATCTGAATTGGGAGTTTTATTTTTTAGGCCTAATTTTTATGTGAACCACCCATTTTTAAGCTCTAGTGGTGGCTAGAGCATTTTCCACCATTTTTGAGATGTGAAAGATGTTGGTGGTCCTTGTTAACCAAATTATTGACTCTGAAGTGACCACCTGAGCCCCTGATGGAAAGAAATTGATTGAAATTAAAGTGTGAAATCTGAGGAATTAAGGTTTGCCCTACAGTAAGGTCAAAACGTTTCCTCCTGGGCTCACTCAATACATCCAATCCATTTTCTTTCACTTATCCAATTCAGGGTTGCAGGGGGGCTGGATGTCATTGGGCAAAAGGCAAGGTAGACCCTGAACAGGTTGCCAGTGAGTCACAGAGCTTATGAGACAGACAACTGTTCACATCAACAGCAAATTTAGAATCACCAATAAACCTTAACCCAAGCATGTCTTTGGACTGTGGTAGGAAGCGAGAGCTCACAGAGAGAAGCTGGGGGACACATTCAAAAAGCACACAGAAATCCCCCGTCTTGCTTTTTTTAAAAGCCAGGACTGAAATTTGGTTGAGTTGACAGGAGTTGTACAGTTTAATGTGTTTTTAGCATATATATTATTAATTAAATACATTGAAAGGATAAAAGAAGAAATCAAGGATTTCTTGCTGCAAATCAATTGTGCTAACCACTGTGGTGCCCACATTGCTGACTATTTGTTGTTAAATATTAAATAAGTATCAAAGATGTATGGTCTTAACTGGTGTAAAGATCTGACAGCTGTACAGCTTGTTAAGAAAGAATGTGTTCTCTTGGTCAGAGACCAGTCGACCTTTATCTCACTAAAGTGTTTCCAATGGTTTGTAAATATAATGCAGTGTGCTCAAGAAATTTAAAAAAGATAGCTGTGGTGTGCTTAAGGTGGGATTATTGGATTGTTTAATAATTATCTGAGATATACTGTATGCATATTAATTGTGTCTCATACTATTCAAATTTTACTGTACATTAGGTTTATATATACAAAGTAAGTAATTCAATGGGATACGAGATGCACTGAATTCCCTGTGAGTGCATAAAAAATCAAACAGGACACAGTGACCCGGGACAAACAAAAACTGTTCTGCTTCTCTGACTCCTGGGAATTTCCCTAATGAGCTCCATTTGTGATGACATTACTACAGGAAGCTGCCTAATGACCTTGTCTGTAACAAACAAACCTTTTGCTGTCTAAACTTTGCCTTAATTAATCTCATAAGAACCTGTTAGGATTCCCAAACCTGCTCTCTAACAATTAAAACTGGGAGGAAATATTTGGGAAGGCCACTAATGATGTGTCATTAAAAAGTGGTCATTTAAAGTAAACATAGCCATTTTTAAAAGGCTAATTATACATATTAAAAGTGTATGTTCCTCTAAAATCTGGAGTCACATTTCATGTGGACCTTGAAAAACTAAAAGAGATGACAGATAGAAGAGCACACTTGCTCTGAATGAATAATGAAACCTTTTGTTACTTCTTTTCTACTGTGGAATACCAAGTGAAATAAAAGCTTTCCACACTAGGATCAAGAAGATATGGCAGTCTCAGTCCTGTTACAAAGGCATTAAGCAGATGTTTATCTAAAAGAAAGAAAGAACAAAAAACATTTTAAATTAATGTGTTTCATTTCTATTTATTTAAAAAACAGAATAAAATGTGCAACATTCTAATCTCGTTCTATTTTTTGAGCAAAATTTAATGAATTTTACCTTCTTGCTAATAAAGCACATATGGTTTATGTATCTTACAGTGGAATTAACAGCATAAAATTACAGTTCAGGTATCCCAAACTAGGTTGATTAAAGGCTGATGACTAATCTTTAACTAATTCTGCTAACAATGAAATGTAACAGATTCGTTAAGCACCAGTATGGCACGTGAATATTGAGTAATCTCCTCATTTGAATTATGCCTGTTGTCACAGCACATCTTTGCTTTGCTGTTCTTCTAATCCTAAACCTTGTGCATGTCATTATCATTAATGCTGAAAAATCCAACAGATATTGACCCCCAAAGTCAATATCAGTCAGTCAGGTATTTCTATACAATTTAATGGCAATTTAATGTAATGGCTTCACATGAATTAAGATATAAACTCACCAACCATGTCTTTAGATAAAACTATTCACCTGCTTGTTCTTGCAAATTTTTAATGTTATCACCCAATAACATGGCAGAAACCCAGTACATTTAGCCATGTAAACGTGGGCATAAGCATGAAGCTCAAACTGAGCATCAGAACGAGGGAGAAATGTGTTGTGTGGGATGAAAGGTGAAGTGGCTTTGATCTGTTGGTGGCAGATGGCCTGATCTGGAATAGCAGAAACTACTACTGGGATTTTTTTCTCACAAGCATCTCTAGAGATCACAGATAATGGACTGAAAAAAGAGATAAAATATGGTGAGCAAAATGATGACACCTGAAGTCCATTATGGATAGGAAGTATTGTACAAGCTAGGGCTCTAAAGATGTAGGATTGTTGATTTCCTAACTGCCATAGAGGACACCAGCCTGTGAAGGTAATCGTGTTTCCATGGCAGCCTTGTTACATCTGTTTAAGAGAGTTCTCCCTTTCAAGAGGGCTTTATTGTTTCCCCCCATTTCAGAGACATCAAGATCATTTGAAAAATCTGTTTAAACTATTCATTTGGCTTTAACTAGGAACTTCGGTTATCAGAGTCATGTGAAGACCACAGATATGCAAAAAACATTTTCAGAGTTAATGATACCTCCAGAAATGACCAACTCCCTCTTGTTTGTGTGCTGATTATTTTTTTCTAAAACCCGGTTGCCTGTTTTCTGAGCAGCGTTGTCCTGTTTTAATATTTCAAGCTAAAATACAATTTTAACCCAGCTTCAGTACGGTAATAATGCTATTTCCCTGCAGAAATGAGCACAACCCTCTGGTTTGTGAGCTCTGGCATTTTTTTTTCTAAAACCTGGTTGCCTGCTTTCTGTTTGTTGTAATCAGAGGACCACCTGTTTGGTAGTTGTGAGCAGCATCGTCCTGTTTTCATGTTTCAAAAAAATTTCAACCCAATTTTAGTATGGTTGTAACTGAAATTGGGTTGAATTGACAGGAGTTGTACAGTTTAATGCATTTTTAGCATATATATTATTAATTAAATAAATTGAAGGGATAAAAGAAGAAATCAAACTTTTAGCTGGCGTGTGCGTGTGTGTTTGCGTATGACCATTATGTGTGTCACACTGTCCCTGCTCAGAGTTTTCACTTTCCTGTTCTGACATTTGACCTTCTCCACCTCACCCCCAGACAGCAGTAAAATTCACTCCCCTTCCATAGTTTGGAGGAAAATCCTTTCTGCCTCATCCTGTCCTCTGATTCCTGCAGTGTGGACATGGTTGAAAAAGTGAAGTAGTAAGTCCTGCCGTTCAATACAAGACTAGGGCTAAATAAAAATGTCTGAAATCCTACTAAATCAAAGTTATGACTCTCAAATTGAAGAAACAATTTGAGGTTAATCACTTGTGGCCATAAAATGCGGAAGCTACAATTCACACGGGGTTACGAAAATTTAACAATAGATTGGAAAAATGTTGTCTTGTCTGATGAGACTCAATTTCTGTCGCAACATTTGGATGTCAGGGTCAGATGTGACATGAACAACATTAAAGCATGGCTCCATCCTGCCTTGATGGATCTGTCAGTGGTTCATGTTGGTGGCAATGGTGTAATAATGGTGTGGGGAAATTTTCTTTGCACACTTTGGGTCCCTTAGTATCAACTGAGCACATTTCAATGCCATGTCCTACTGATATGAGTAAGAGTATTGTTGCTGACCATTTCCATCTCTTTATGATTATAGTTTGTCCATCTTCCAATGGCGGCTGGGATAATGTTCCATGTCACAAAGCTCAAATAAAATGATGTCTTCAGGGTGAAAGTACGTTCATTATCCTCAAATGTCTTCCACAGTCACCAGATATCGCACCTTTGGGATGTTGTTGAAAAGGAGATTCACATCATGGATGCAGGAACTGTGTGAGGCTATCATGTCAATATGGACCATAATCTCTGAGGAATATTTCAGACATCTTGTTGAATTTCTGCCACCGGGAATTACGGTCATTCAAAAGACAAAGTGAACAAAGCTGGGTGTACTTAAAAACGCTACCTACGGGTTTGAGTAGATAACATGTATAAAACTCAGAAACAGGTAACAGCATGTCAGTTTTTTCTGTTCGGTCATTATTCCACATGAGGACAACTGCCATTCAGCACTCATTAAACGCATTACCACTGAAAACCCCCTTAAGCTGCTGGACATTATAATAAGTTCAACTCACTTGTGTTTACAGTCTACCCCGGCCTGCAGCAACATCGCTCCTTCCCATATCCTACAATCCTACAAAGCCAAACTGTTTCTCTTATATTCAAACAGAAGCAAATACACATCCAGCAATCAATAACCAGCAATCAACAGAATACAAACTGGCAGACTCATCTCCATACACACTCAGCAGACCAGGAAACCAGTTTTACAGAGACAGGGTGCAAACGTGTTATTTGATTGTGACTCATTGCATCCTGATTATGTCACATCTAGTGATGCATATGCAAAGTGAGACATCCAAATGCTCCTATGAAAGAATGACAGAGGCCATTTAAAAAAGTTTAGGTGCTCATGATTGAGTTAAATAATATTCAAAGATAACATTTTTGCTGTTTGGTCTCTCTTAGACAGCAGTTGTGTTTGGCTTCCCAGACGTTCATATATAGACCAAGGCGATGAGTCATCGTTTTGCATAAGGCAAGGGCATTTGTAGCCTGGACAGTAGAACTCTAATGAATCTTTTCTCTGTTCCCCTTTTCTTTATCTTTCTTCTCCTGTCCCTCCCTTTTGCTGGGCTCAGCTTAAACCCTGTCTCTGCATCCTTACAAAGTCACTCAACTGGATAAAGTCATTTACCTGAATGAAGAGGAGCAGAGGGAGCGAATAGACAGAGAGCGGGGAAGGGTGGGGGTGCAAGGGTACAGAGGAGGTCTGATATTGTAGGCAGAATGTAGAAAAATGAAGAAACCAAAAAGAGGAGAAGTGACAGGTAAAGAAAACTGAGAGTGCTGAGCTGTGAAGCAAGTCTGGATACTTTAATAAGACAAAATAAGATGTTTGTTGTTCCCACCTGTTTATTTATGGCCCAGGATTCCAGAAAATAGAAAAAGGTGATGGTTGAAGAGGCAGAGAACACGCAGAAGAAAGATAAAGGAGACATAGTCAAAGTCGAGATTAAACAGAAATTGGGAAAATCATTGATTTATGTTGATTTCAGTTTGGAATAAAAATAGTTGCAAAGGAGATTACATTTTGACTAAATGAAGTAGCAGGACTGATCATGGGGGATATAACTGTGAATATCATAGAAATATATGATCCCAACTGGCTCTAGTCAAGTTTCTGTGGGTTTGTGTTTCTGGATTTTTAAAGGCACAAAAGCCCAGCATTTAAACTGAAACCAGAAGCACATACAATAAGTTAAGAAACTCAGTTTTGTCTCATTATAACATTACCCCCTATATTCCTTTAATCTTCCTTCATTATTATTATTGTTATCAAATGCTTTGTGTTCTTTAATGTCTAAGAACAGAATTAGTTTGCCTAAAGGCAACCCCCCGAACCATTAGTCTGGGGATGATTTAGCATTTCATTAGCTTTTCCACATTTATTTGCATTTGTAAACAACGGCTTAAAATCCCCACATCCATTATTCAAATTCTGGAGCTCGTAGTAACACCACAAAGGCCTGAAAAATTCAGACAGTGTGCTTTCAGCAATCTTGTATTTCATTATTTAGCACATTGTTATGAGATTAACCCGAATCTCTAAGAACAACTAAAACAATTGGTTTTGACAGAACAACAACACACATTTCAAATTATGGACTTTTTTAGGTTGTTACTTGTCAACAGTGCTCACTTTAAATTAGGCCTGGATCCTTCATTTTCAGGCACAGTGGTAATGCTACTCCGGGGATGGCCTGCCCCACCACTTTCCCACAGACTGAAATGCTGGAGAGCAATAAAACATTCTTGGTCACCATCCTCCAACTTTTTATCTAGTGCCAAAGATCTTAAAATGTTCATAAGTCCAATTTGTCCTTTCATGACTCGATATACATGACAGCAATCAAATCTACATCGTTACCATCTTCATTTTCGTGAACTCTGACAAATGCTAACGCACTAAATTAAGGTTTGTAAATATTGTAAATTACACCCGCTTGACATCAGCATCATAGCAGTGAACATGTGAACAGTTGGTAGCTTTGAGCTCAAAGCGCCAATGTGTTTCAGTGCAGCCTCGCAGAGCTGCTGGCACGGCTGCAAACGTGGAACATGCATATACAGCACACAAGAGCTTTTATCCTTGAACACTGCTGTCCTGGTGATTAGCTTTATCTCCTCAGACTTCATATGCAACACGACAGCGTTATGGTACAGTGGCATGTCACGAAGTGGCACGGTGTCACCGCTTGATGTCTTTTGTTACATAAAGGTGCGTCCTCCTGCTGACATAATAAAATGGCTTTAAAAAAATCTGTCCATGTATTCATTATCTAATCCCTTAACTGGAAGTTTAAGTTAAACACACAGATATTGTAATATTTTAATCTGTAGATGAAGACATAAATAACTGTAGCTTGTCTAGAGAGGGGGCCATCTGTTTCACAGTGATCTGTCACTGCTTGATCCTTCTCTGCACCGGAAAGTGCTAATCATCACCTCGCTCCTTTTGTTAGAACTGTTCATCCAGTGCGGTGTGGATGATTCTAATTTTCTCGCCTCATTGTCTTTAATCAGGTGTATTAATCACATTTGTTATGATTTATGAGGGAGGAACAGCTGCTACACTGATTCCTTGGTTAGTTGCTATGCCCGGTGCGTTGATTTACTCACTCTCTTACCTTCCACTAATGATGTGACAATGGAAAATAGTCTACTGCTTGTTTAGAAATCCATAACTACAGTTTGTTTTCATTTCATACACACACAGTGATCCACCTGGGTCCTCCCTCTAGCTTCTCTTTCTTTAGTAATTGACCTTGACTGTAATGGCGACCTTTAGCTAAGAAGGTCGATCAGCCGTGAGCCGTAAAGATACTGACTACCATCATCAGTCTCTATGGGTTATTAGTCACAGTGCTGATGTGATTAACACGACTGCACTTTTATGCCATATCTCTCCAGTCTTTCCCTCTAGTCCTTGAACCCCGATGACAATGTGACACCTCACTTTAGTTTGTGAAGTCACACGTTCTGCAAATTTCACCAGGAGCTTGCACACTCATTCAGAAACACAGCAGGGAAAAAAATACATTTAATGTCTGACACAGTGCTGCATGAAGTCTACATTCCCTGACAGTGATGATAAAATGTACAGACACACTGCAAACTCACGATTTTTCTTTTTTTGTTTGGCTTTTTATTAATGTTTTGGTTGGTTTTCTATGCCTATAGGAATCACATGCACGGTTAAAATTGGTCTCTCTTTCGCTTTTTCCACAGCTTTACTGATAAGCTGATCTGGTGTCAAATAACACACGTTCTTCTCTGACATAAAAGGGTCTTTGTGAAAACATGGTGGGTAACATATTCCACAAACATGGCACTCCATTAAAAAAATGCCAAATGACTTTCCTTCTCTGACAGTTTTCTGACAATATGCACTCCCTGGTAGATTAAAAGCAGTCTTGTTCTCTGCGCAGGTTTTCCTGAATGTAAAATATTAAGCAGGGGCCGCAGCTTTGGGTAATAATGCTGACTCAGCTTTTCAAATTGGAAATTTGATGGACCTTTACTGTGCGCTTTTCACTTGGTAACTGAGGGTAAATACTAAACAAGTGGGGCTGTGTATGATAACATGATGGATGGAAAGCATTTCTGCTATGAGGAGATACTTATATACAATATGTACAACACTGCTGAGAAGATTGAAGTATTCAGTTGTGCTGGATGAACAGTTACTTATATTGAACTGCCTTTGGCTCTGTGCATATCCCAGAGTGAATTCATGGGCTGAACGTGATGAAACTAGTTTTAAAAAACCATCAGTTGTAGTTGTGACAGGTCAAGGCCACAGTCTTTGATAAATAAGTTCTCCTGGTAATATCGTCTGTCCTCGCACTATGCAGCACTGGATTGATGTTTCGACTGGTTAAACAGCCACGTTGGCCAGTCTGGGATCTGAGTCCTGCTCATAACGGTAATGATATACCTCCATCTGGTCTCGGCAGGCCTCTCTGATGTTGTTGAGCCACCGTTTGATGCCTCCCCGGTTGAGATAGAGCACCATCAGGAACACCACCCCGATCAGAGCCAACACTATACCTAGGAAAACATATGACACCGCCTCCAAATTCTCGTTCATACAATCAACCTCCTCTCCCCGGAGCTTTTCCACAGGAATCCCCCTCTTGGCTTCTGGCTCGCTGCACAGAAGACGCCCTGCATC
Organism: Oreochromis aureus; assembly: GCF_013358895.1. Classification (NCBI taxonomy): domain Eukaryota; kingdom Metazoa; phylum Chordata; class Actinopteri; order Cichliformes; family Cichlidae; genus Oreochromis; species Oreochromis aureus. The sequence goes on from NC_052951.1 coordinate 18,277,823, forward strand.
CGGGCACTGGGATGAGTTCTTCAGCCAGTAGTAAAACGCCTCCAGTTCACAGTTGCACCGAAACGGATTTAAAGACAAGTAGACGCGTATGCGCCTTTGCTGGTACAAAGTGGTTACGTTTTCCTCCCCGATGATCTCTATTGAGTTATTAATCAATACCAAAGCGTGGAGGTTAAAGACATCTAATCTCTCGAGGGGGATAGACATCAGCTTGTTTCCCGCCAACTCCAGTCTGTGCAGGTTGCGCAAACTTTGTGTGTTGAGCGCATCTGAGAGCTGCGTTGTGGCCGCAGGCGAAACGCAATAATTCAGGTAAAGAGAGCGCAGCTCGGGTAATCCATGGAAAGCCCTGGATGAGATAAACTCCAACTGATTGTGGCTAAGGTCCAACAAATGTAACTGTGAAAGCCCCAGGAAGGCGTAAGGTTCAATAGCCTGTATCCCGTTATAGGACAGAGAGAGTGTCGTCATTTCCAACTCCGTGCCGTTGGTCATGAACGCATCACGCTGTAAAGTTGAGATGTTACTCCCCGTAAGTGTCAAGGTGGACGTCCACTCAGGTATGTCTCTGGGTACCTCGGTATAGTCCCCGTCACGGCAGGTCACCGTCCCCGAGTCCCTGGTACAGATGCAGGACGACGGGCACGCGTCGTCCATCCTGACGGGTGAAAACAACAAACACATCACCGCTGCGTAATACAAACACCACTGGTTCCAAATAGAAAAGATACACTTTGAATCGTCCGAACTGTAAAATATCCACATCTTCTCCCTCTTTTCCCCCCTCCTCTCAAAGCAGGAATATGCCGATGGGTGTTGCAAAGAAGGTGACCGATCCTCTCACAGGCGTGTAAAGTCGTGTCAGTCCGACGTATTGCCTTTACTTGGAGCAGTCGGGTTAGAAATAAATGGCTTTCTTCATTGTCACCTTGGAGTCGTTTTTTTCTGCAGGAAAGATGAGTTTTGTTTGAGATTTGTACGCATGAGAACGGCTGAAGACGGCCAAGTGTGGCTGCGTGGAAAGCTTCTGATCCGCGCTCCCTTGGTGGTATTTTTGACGTGTGTCACAGAGAGAGAGAGAGAGAGAGAGAGAGAGAGAGAGATGCACAGCAAGCTTGATGTTCTTTTGAGCCCTCTTACTTCAGAATTCATTGTTTAGCTGAAAAGGGGATATGAAGAAGAATAGATCATATGACTCCCTGAAAATGATTGGAGTCATAGTATGAATGGATGGATGGATTTTAATGTTCGCTGTTCTTCCTGAAGAAATACTCTCTTAAATGCTCATGAGTGGAAAATCCTCAATACCAAAAAACAAAATATTAATGTTCATAATAGTAATAATCAGAACTATTCATTGAAGCTATAAGGCTCATTCTATAATGAAATGGGACACTGTTTACCATTACTGGATAGCTGTACGATCATTTATCTCCAAGGCTGTTGTTTTTTTTCTCTCTCCCCATGCATGCTGTTTCCATTATTACATTATTATAGGCTTGAATTACGTTTTGCGCTCATTGCAAATGAGTTGCTGTAATTATGCCTGGGTAGTGCAGCGTGTTTAATGGGGCCTTGGTCAGTTCTTTCCAATTGATCAATTTTTCACAGAAAGAAAACTCACTTTTGGAGCGTTGGTCACGCTCCCCACGTCTACAGTACAGAGTTGGCAAACAAATCAATAAGCCTGAATAAATAAGCAGCTCCGAAATCAGAGTTTAGCATTGGCCTGTGATGCTGGAGTGACATGCGGGACTGATCGGTCATTCTGACTCATTACTTAACCAGAAACCAGAGGATGAAACAACTGATGTTTACATTTATTTCTGGGACTAATGAGGATGAAGTGAATTATACTCTAATTACACAGTAAGGAATTTGGAAAAATTAGTCCTAGGGTACCATGGCAGAGTACATTGTTCAATGTACCTTCTATATTAAGCAGAAACTGTGCAACTGTGCCAGGAGTATTTGTTCTTCAGTCATAGTTATGTGTTGGTCAAAAGGTTAGTTTCTGTGTTTCTAGAGTTAATAAACAAACTACAGCTTCAGCACCCTGGACAGCTCCACAGAGCAATACTTGACTCTAAGGGATATTGTGTTGTTCTGTGTTCAAAAGGAAGTAGCCTAAGTTGAAATGATCAAAGGAAGGAGAGAACAGAGGAGGAAAGAGGTTTATTCCGTTTTAAATGGTAAGAAACTAAAGATCTAAAGATGAGGAAAAGGGGAAAGTCAGAGACTGCCCAGGGGTCAGTAGCATGGATGCCTCCATACGGCAGAGCACTGCAGTTAGTTCTGTGGGCACAAACAAAGAAGGAAAGTGAGGGCAGGAAAAAAAAGAAGAAGAATGAACTGGAGAGCAAAAGAAACAGAAAAATGACAAACTAGAGCAGAGAAAGAAAGAAACCCTAGTAGCATTCACTCTCCCACCTGCTGCTGTTTCTAATGCTCATTACATACATCACAAATTTACAACAATGTCCTATCAGCAACATAAAAGTTTAAATCAAACTTTGGCTTTCTTTTTCTTCTTTGTGTGTGTGTGTTTTCTGTTCTTATACAGCAAAACATGTATCTGTAATCTCATTCTGATTATAGTCTTATCCTAACATTTGGACTCTGGCTGCGGGGATGTGTGTTCACTGATGTGCTCATCAGTTCATCTCAAGCCACTGGATGAGAATGATAGCAGGGCTATACATTACCAGAATCTTTCACACCACACTGTTAAGAAAAACATCTTAAAAAAACCCAGTAATATTCCGGCAGCTGGGGCGCCAAAATACTACCGTAAAATAACAGAAAATAACTTCCTCATAAAAATACGGTTATTTTCAGTAATGAAAATAGAGTTTGTTGCGCTAATCTTACATGGGATTCTGCCTTTTCCAAGTGCTTTTAGACATTAAATTAGGAACATTTTAACGTGATTAAACAATGAAATTACCTATAAACAAGGTCAATGAATCTCCAAAAGTTGAATCTGTTCATCTGGACGTAGCGTTTTGTGGGAGAAACGTTTCGTCACTCATCCAAGTGACTTCTTCAGTCACTGGAGACTGAAACGCCACAAACAAACTCCCACAAAACGCTACGTCCAGATGAACAGATTCAACTTTTGGAGATTTAGTTTCCTGGATGATTGAGAATGCATCAAGAAGGTCAATGTGGCAATATGAATCATAATATGTAAATGTACAGAAATATACAGTTAACAGTTGGTTTAAATAATAATGGATTGCATGTCCTGGGACAGACTGACAGAGGCTGCCATATCGCACCATCGGCCCCTCTGGCCATCACCAGTAGGTGAAGAGTCTTGACCAAGGACACAACGACTGAGAGCATCCGAGCCGGGGCTCAAACCAGCAACCTTCTGATCACAAGGCGAACTGCCAACTCTTGAGCCACGATCGCCCTAAATGGCAATGATAATAATACTTATGTGATGTAACACAAGCTTATAGGAATCATGTTATATATTTTTCCATAGCATTACATTTGAATTCAACAGTTCAATCTTTCAAATAACGGACAGATATTTGTGAAATCATGATACATTTGTGAATGTATTTTAACAATCTAAATATGCATATGTACAGACAAATACATTTAATAAACATGAAAATTATGTTTTATTACATTACAGTGATTTAACGTTAATTGACATTTGAAATGTGAAGTCACAGTCTATTTACGTAACTTTAATGATATTCTAGAAGAACAGAACAAAACTGTAAAATGCACAGGAAAATACTTTTATATTAGGACTTTTTTTTTACAGTGCAGCCATACCCGCGACCTTGTGGTTGTTAGTTCACATTCATTGGCCGATGCTTAGCGTCATGTTATTATGTGTCCCAACATCCAATGGCATGTCACATTGTTTTCATGGCCACACCCTCACCCCAGGTGCAGAGGCCTATTTCTGTTCAGGAATGTTGTGAATACTTTGAGATTTATATTAATTGCAATTCCTACCTCTACATTTATTTTTTTAAAATATATAATTAGCACAGTGCAATGTTTTATATGTTTTTTTAGTTTTATTCCTATTAATTATATTTTCACTTGTTACCTCTGAATTATTGACTCAGACCTAGATGACATGAAATTTTCAGCAAAATTATAATTCAAATACTCCTTTAATTATTGATTATTCTCATTAATTTTCGATCATTTTATATATTTTTCCATAGTATTACATTTGAATTTAACAGATCATTCTCTCAAATAACAGACAAATATTTGTGAAATTATGATACATTTCTGAATGTATTTTTACAATCTAAATATGCATATGTACAAAAAAATATATTTAAAAAACAAGTAAATTGTGTTTTACTGTATTTACAGTGATGTCATGTTATTTTACATTTGACATGTAAAATCACAGTCTACTTGTGTAAATTCAATGATATTCTAGAAAAACAGTACAAAACTGTAAAATATACAGTAAGATACTTTGACATTACTATTTTTTGGAACAGTGCAGTCTTAGAAAGCCAGTTCTTCGAGGACCTGGTTTGACTCTTTCTCCAAACTGACACTTAGTTGAAAACACACTGTTGCTCAAAACAACACTATGCACTTTGATGTAGAACTTTACATAAAATGGAAATAGTACCAGCTCATGAAAAAAAAAATCCAGGCTAAAAGTAAATCAAATTATCTGAGCAAAAGCATCTGCATAGAAATTGTGTTAGTGTAAATACAATTTATTGATTATGAATGTTTTTTCCCCCTAAGTAAATAAAATTCAGTATGAAATTGGTATTGATCTTTCCTCAAACCTGGCAAGAAAATTAGATTCTCAATTTGTGATTTCACTAAATTACGAATTGTTCATTTAAGGACAGTCGGAAGACTGGTGCTTATCACAGAGACCATGGCACCGGGGGGAGTCTGGAGCTGATTGCAGTGCGCTGTCATTCTCAAGAGCGCTCCATCAGCAACAAATGGACACAAATGGTTATGGTGGGGATGTAAATATAGACAGAGGGAGAGGAAGAACAAGAAACTGAGACACAGAAACAACAGGACACAATGAGATAACAAATGTTGGAAAATGGTCTTACTGCTGTTGCTGCTGATAAGCAGAAATTAATGTCAGGTTGTTTTTTAAAACATAGCAGACAGTATTTCCTCCTCCGAACACACAAGGACATCTGTTCAGTCCTCCTCTTATCCTCTCAAGACCTCTTTGCTTCCTCCACAACCTGGGTGTCCACTCTATCTGCCAGAGCTGAGAGCTGATTTAGTGGTGGCTGCTGTTCACAGGCTGCTGCTGGGATACGGTGCCCTCACCATGCTCTTTAATTTGACACTGAACCTCGTAATTGATTTTCTCAAGGCTGCCCATCCCTATCTCCTGACTACAGTAAGAGTGTGTGTGTGTATCTGTAAACTTGAGGGTGAGTGACCAGTTTTCGTCCAATCCTCAGGTGTGTCATTATTTCTGACAGGCCCGGTGCACATGCCAAATTAGCAGAAGCTTACTGCTGTTGTGTGTATGCATACACACAACAATTACTGCTGTTGTGTATATGCATTATGCAAACCACTGCACATGCTGCAATTACATTTGATTACATGCATTGGTGACTGAATACTTTTTATGATCTTGAATTGCTCTGTTTATTCGCTTCAAACGGTTCCTACATTTACATTCTCATTTTGGGTTTCTCCTTCATCCCTGCTGCATCATCCGTCATTCATTAACCTTGAGTTAAGAGCCAACCTGATCTTTCCTTCATCCTCCCTCCAGCTGGCACATGACTGACACATGCCAGACTTACTCATAATTAGATATTATCCAAACAAGCCAAGTAAAGGACACAAGTGTGTGTATCTACAGCAGGTGAGCACTGTAAAAACAGTCCTCTAAGCCTGAGGGTATCAGTTGGTGTTAGGTGCTTAGTTTTCCTATCATGACTCAACACATCGTCTCATCACATCAAAGACATTACCTGCACCTTGATCATCTCTCTGGCAACACGCGGAGAGAGGATACTGTGAGAAGATGCAACTATAAAACTATTATGTTGCTTAAAATCTCCTGGTTCAAAATGGGCCTTTGTGAGAGTAAATACAATCAGCCCACATAGAGTATCCAATCCAAATCGTCACCTTGTCTGTGTTAACTTATTTCTTACAAAAGTCTAGGCATTTTCTTGTCTAGTATGTGTTTGTTAATAAAACAACAATCACATTGCTCTCTCTTAGATCTCTTTTTGTTGCATCAAAAATTCTTTTATCCAAAATATCCCTTTTTCCAACTTCTCCCACTTTAATGTTGCATTTTAGGATCTTATTAAATTATAACCTTCGATAAGACATTTGTTTATTCACTAAATGGCTTTTCTCTTTTCTCTTTCACAGTGTGCAGCTTCTCTTCTTACTCTTTCTTTCTTTGATGGATGTTCATTAGTAAGTTAGCATGAAAATGACAAACCAGTAAATATAACCTTAATCTTATAGGCCTAACTCTGTTAGCTATGAAAGTGAGGAGCACAGGGAGGTTTGCACACTGCTGTACAAGATCATTACTGGTTAGGAGCATTCACTGCTTTGCACTGCTGCTGCCCACAGATGCAGGTGCCAGATTATGTACTGTGGTACAACCGCAATGCTCCTGGGTAACGGCAGTTCCATTTAAAATCTTATTTAATCTTTGTCCTTGCCCTGTAGCGTGGACGCTTGATATTGTCCATCACTTTAAAAAGCAGCTGGGGTAAGAAGTTGAAGGACTTTGTAGCAACTGTGAATAATGCAGTTTAAACCCACACACAGGGTTTTATACTATCTGTCTGACCCAACACAAAACTCTGCTGCGCCCAGAGGCAGGTGGAGTTCAGGGTTAATCTATCTCCCCTCCTGTGAAGATAGTCACATATCACCCACCTCGCCTTTTTTCTTTCTATCTCGCTCTCCCTCCCATCTCAAATGGAGTCTGCACCTCTCTTTCTGCGCTCCACCTGCCTCTCAATCTGTCCATCAGTCTCTCCGCAGACCTGCTCCTTAAACAGTACTCCACCTCTGGATGAATAAGAGATGAGCAGAGGGCCTGGGGGGAGGAGGAGAAGATGGATGGAAGGGAGAAGCGAAGAAGTGCAGCGGCATCCAGTGAGAACCCCGAGGCGATGGGAGTGTAAATGGATCTTGAGGAGCTGGTGTCACCTGTCCCAGGACCATTAATTAGTCATTTAGACTTGTAATGGAGCGAGCTGTAGCCAGACAGGTACAATCGGCCAAACAAAGTTAGTCACTTGGGGTGAGGAGTGAGCCGTGGCTGGTGATAACACTGTGTGTCCAAAGTGGGAAAATACAATGAACACTAAGTTCATATTAGATATGTATAATACATACAGACAGGGTCTCTTTGTTGATTTATGGGACTTTACAAATACATTAAGTAAAGTATGTAGGGTCATTTATATGAGAACAGTATTACTTTACACTTAGAATAATACAGAGCAGCATAAAAGCAGTAGAAAATGAAAGGGGTTCATGAAAGGAGCATAAAAACATTCATCTTGGGAAGGTAAACACACTAATAGTGAGAAAAAATGAAAAACAATGTAAGGTATAATATTAAAAGTTAGATAAATGCGAAGGTGATGACACTTGTAATTTGTTTTATTTATTTGTTTTTTACTTGAATTACATCATGCAATATTTGAATCCATTCTCTTCTGCTAATCCAATTCAGGGTCACGAGGTGGTTAGAGCCTATGCCAGCTGCCATAGAGCACTATTTTTTTCAGAAGACATTATATTTAATTTACAACATTACTATCTCAACAGATATTTAGAGTGAAAGGTGAATTATTCCATTTCAAGTTTGCATGTAAAGAATCTTAATAAAGCTCAGGGATCCACATTATTCACATCACAGTGCTCTCTGAAAGTATTTACTTTCATGTGAGGTATCACATTAACTCTGCACTTCAAGATTTGAAGTGTGGAGGCAATATGATCTGGAAATTAATAGTTACAGGGAGTGCCTACGATCAGACTCTTTCAAGCTCACGAACACTGATTTCTCAACGATCAAGTAACAACTGATGCAGATACTTGACCTCTCAAGAACATATTAAGATTAAATTGCAAAGTGCATTAGAGACACCCAAGAGCCCTCTGGGGTTATTATGACATTACACAATGTCTGTGGCCCTGAATGCAAAAAACAAAAATAGTAGCAGGTCATCTGGTGTTATCTGTAGTAATAAATTATCTGTAACTTTCATAATGCTCTTTTATATGTTCAACCCAAAATCATTCAAAAATGACTACAGAATAATAACTCCTTCAGCACCTGGTTGGGATTCGGATTAGTTTACACATCTTCCTGGTCCATAATGAACAATGAGTTTCCCAAGATCACATAACAAACAAATGATATGGATACTTGGCTTGCAATGCCTCTGTTTAGATTGAATTACAAAACGCTTGATATCTGATGTTCAGGTGACCGCTGTTTGTCCTTCTGGCTGTTGAGCGATGATACTGAGGCCCTCGAGGCAATTCAGACACTCCTGCTGAGGGGTGAAGCGTATCAGGACACCTTGGAAAGTGAATGAGCTGCCCGAGTCAGGGCATGACACCAGCATGCTGCCAGTCTTGTTAGATGGGGTTAATCAGTCAAAGTGCTTGTTGATCCTGTTTCAGAACAATACTGAGCCTTACTTTGTGTTGTTATTCTTCTGTGTTCTATGTTCATTCATTTTTTCACCTCTTATTTCAAATACAATAGTGCAACTTCTCAACTTGTAGCCATGTGGCTGTTCCTCTGAGATTATGCAACACTGCGATAAGAGTTTAAGTATTAAATGTTAAACGAGTTTAACTTTAATCCTTGAGGTGAGGATTAACAAGGTCAGCGTTTGGTTAAAGTTAAGAGTTCAAGTGTCTAGACTTCTCAAAGGTTATTGGTCAGTTGAGCGACGTGTTCATTACTTCATCTTTACATACTTACACTGGGTTTTCCAAATGCGGTAAAATACGATAACTAATAAAGAGCTACTAGAGCAACAGTTGTTTCAGAGTGCAAGTTTATGTAGTGAGTGTGGCCTGGCATCGCTCTTTCAACATCTCTCGATAAAACAATTCCTGTCATCGGGCTGTCCTCAATGGGCAAAGTCAGAGACAATATTTATGCTTGGCAGGACTGTTCAATCACACTCACAGTACCCTCAATCCATCAGCAGTGCTGCTCATCACTTCTGTCCACAGTCATGGCGAACTTTCCAGGGGCAAATAGCTGCTGTGCTGCTGTGCACTCTGGACAGCAGGATCACAGCCAGCGCTTTGGCCTCTCATTTATTCAATAATTAATGTTCGTATAGGTAGTGAGACGTGTGATGTGAGGTCTGCTGGATGGTGAGGCGTGGTGTTCAGCAAAAGTTAATAGACACAAAAGGACATTTATTCAAATACTGTACATTCAGAGAGACATTATTTATTTATATTTCCTGCCACTTAATATTCTGCAGAGGACTTATCTGTTTGTGTTTTTGTTTCACTGAAGTTTCGTTTTAAAGACGAACAGTAAAAACTCTTGAGTCATCTTTCATTGTTAAGCCACACTTACCTATGAATCATTCAAGCATAAAAAGAGTGATGAATCTGGATTTGATGTTTTTGGTTCAAATTGTTCCCAATATGTATAGAGGCCATGAGAGAGGTACAACAGTGAGCATCTACAGCCATCTGTGAAGGTTAACAGTGGAGGCTCTGTCATGGTTTGGAAGCCTGAAAAACGATTCCTAAAGACTACTTAAAGAAATTACAAGAAACAATGCCTAAGAGAGTTCAGGCTGTGTTGAAGAATAAAGGTTTTCATATCAAATATTAAGTTTCAAGCTTGGTAGAAGGGCTTGTGTCCCCTTAGAAGTTGACTTGCCCAATGTTGATTAAGTTGCTATAACCACTGTGTCCAGCTGCTTAAAGTTCCTTGATATTTTGAGTACACTTTGTGCTTTCTCTCTGAATCAAAGCATTTCACTGGACAACACTGTTGCCTTGGTAGTAATCAGTCAAGCAATTAAATCAAATTAAATGTTTGGGTGTTTTTTAGGGGTGGAGGGATTATTATAGGAATAATTCCAGCACAGTGACCAGTTATATACATTTTTCCCTCTAGAGTTGGGTGCCCTTGAACATGACACCAAACTTCTACCTTCTCTGACCCCATTCTCATCTTGTGAAGGGAGAAAAATGGAAAGGAAATTTCCCTATCAAGTGCAATAACAGATCGCTTTACATTACAAGAAGGGTAGACTGATGAATGAGGAGCATGAGCAGTCACTGAGGTAAATGGCTTCATCATCCATTCATGCTCCTCCACGGTGCTGAAAATACTCATGCCATTACAGCCGGGAACAGAGCGGGACGTTCACAAGAAAGAAAAAAAGGAAAGGAAAAAAAGGAGGAGGCTGACAAGGGGGAGGGGGAGATTATTTTACATTTATTATAGTGAGGCAAATTAAAAAGGAGAGGTCATTACTTTTATCTGGCGAGAAGAGAGAGGGGACCTATTCTTAGCTTTTTACCCCTATGACAAGATAGATTACAGTTTTATGTGAGAAAGTTTCAGAACGTCAAGCTGACTCTGCCAAACTTCAGTTTCATCAAACACACGAAATAAACCTTCTTGGCTTGTCAGATGAATATATTTTTATGGCAGTTATAAAAAAAATCGGGGGGAGAAAAAACGAGTTGATGGCCCTATATTTTTCACTTAACATATTTAGAGCCCCAGGTGGCAGAGGAGTATGCTGACACCACAGAATATAAACTAAGTAAATAAATAAATTTCCCCAAGGGCGACTTTCTCCTCAATATTTTTTATTTGCTTTTTGAGGTTCGAAGTATGTTGCACGCCTTATTGTTCCCTGGAGGTGGATGAATAATGTCAGCAATATTCAGCTTTCATATCTGGGAACATCATAACAAGAGAGCAGACAGCAGTCGGGGGACGGGAAAAAAGCCTTCAATCATGAAGTTCGTCAACAGCAGCTCCTCTTATTAGGATAATGTGATGGCAGTGAAACCCAAATTGTGCTAAATAATACTTTACAGGTGTAAATATGAGATTATCACCTGTTTAGGAACTCAGAAGCAGCCAGAAGGTACATTTTACCCTCCAGAAATGTTGAAAAATAAAGAAGCAGCAGCAAGAGTCTTCATCCATGTGTGCAGCTCTGTGAGGCTGTGCTTGGAGCAATGATATTATGATAACAGTTTAATAATGGTGATCCTAAGCAGGACCAAAGCAATTCATTTACAGACCAACACTGACATCCCCAGAGTCATACAGCCCGCAGATTGAAGTGTCAATCAAAGCCTAACCTTGTATGTGTCGAGCTGCTTACTCATAAGTGTGTGACTGAGTTCCGGCAAGGTGAACAGGCTGTTTGGGAGAGCGATTGCCGGTGGGTCTGCTGGCTAAGCTCACCCTCACCTTGTCCTGTAGTGTGAACACCTCTAATGCATATGTGCCAAATTTAGCCTCTCCTCTATCCACAGCTCGTGATTCTTATTCAGCCCACAAGCGCTCTCTCTCTCTACATCTAACAATGATTTTGGATGCTGAGATGGTAGCCTGCAAAACAAGCAATAACTAATGAATGTTTCTATTTTTGGCCCAACAGAACTGGTTCCAATGCATCATCATTGTACTTAACATTCAGTCTTGATCGAGACTATGATTTACTGTCAGCCATTTTCATATTAGTTGATAATAACCTTGAGAGAGTGATGGAAATTTTATTTTTACATGAGCCCGGCCAAATTACCATCATCTGCATCATGCATCAAATTTCCTCTGCTGTAGAGAGAGGATGATAGATGGAGCATTGAAGACTGAAGGAACAAACCCGCTTAAAGGCAGACGGCGACACTGGAGAGGTTCGGAGTTTCAGAGTGAGGAGTGAGGGGCTCGTGTCAGGATGTGACAGTGTGAACATCAGGCTCTCCAAAGGGGCCAGCATCTGCAAGTTAAAACTGAAGGCTGATTAATAAGAGGAAAAGGGGCGGGGGTTGATTAGATTATTCACATCCATTCTGATCACAAACTTCAAACCAGCTCAAAAATATTTAAGTACTGGCTCTGTAATGGAATACCTATCTGTCCAAGTCCCCCACCTCTCATCCAGTGTCAGTTGGGATAGGCTGACATTGGCTGGATTAATGGGATTTTATTGGGCATCGACCCTGCTTTTGGAAGGGTAAGCACTGCAAACTCAAATTAGAGCATTTGCTACGGTTCAGGGGAGGCTACGTAGTGTCTGAAAAAATAACCCCAGAGACTGAAGCTGAGAATGAAGCGTCAAGTTCACTTGTGGGCCTACATGTGATTTTTGTTTTTGGTGCTTCTGCTTTCCCACATTGTAATTTAAATCACCACATTGCTCCAATGGTTTTAGATTATTACATACTCTTTTTATGATAATTTATGGAATATATAAAACTGCTGAAATACTCCTGCTCCTATGATTTTGAGCATTGACCCAGTCCATTGTGCTCTTTGTATGCTTGGGCAGTTGCATTAGGTTGCTGTCTGGCTTGTGATCATACCAATTCCTGGATTTAATGAGGGGAAAACCAGTAAACCTGACAGGAGAAAGAGACAGATCTCTTAAAAAGTCTCTTAGAGGCATTTCTTAACAATGGCAGATTCCAAGATCATTAGATCAAACAGCAACCCTCAGATAAGTGGAAATTTATAAGGATGTTAAAAACAACCCAGGAACTACCAGGGTTCAAGTCTGTCATAAACTGGAAACTGCTGGAACACCAGCGTCACTGTCCACAGTGAAGAGAGTTTTACATCGCCATGGACTGAGAGGGTACAGACGAAAAAAATAGCTTTTGCTCCAAAATCAACACTTTCAAGCTCACAGACATTTGCAGCGGTGAACGTGGAAAAGCCAATTCCTTCTGGAGACAAGTTTTATGGTCCAGCAGGACAAAGATTAAGCTATCTGGCCCTAATGCCAAGATGTATGTTTAGAGGCGTAAAGGTGACGCTTTCAAACCTAAGAACACTGTACCAGCTGTCAAGCACGGTGGTGGTGGTAGCATCATGTTCTGGGTCTTGCACAAAGTAGAGGGAACAATGAAGGAGGAGGATTACAATCTCTTCAAATTAATCTCAAATGAACAGCTAGACAATTAAAACAGGTACAGAGTTGAGTGTTCAAACAGGACAATGATCACAAACATGTTAATCAAAACTGGTTTTGGAATAAATAAATCAGTCTAGCATTAAACTTATGGAATGGTTTTCCCAAAGCCCTGACCTCAACTGTATTGAAAATTTGTGGATTATGCTTAATAGCCAGGTCCATGCCAGGAAACCAACCACTTTAAATGAACTTTATTCTACCAAGAAGAGTGGTTGATCTACATGTGAGTGTATGTAAACTTCTGCCTACAACTGAAAAGCTGTATGGTTGTAACTTGGAGAGATGAGTCAGGCTGTCTCAGCTGGTAGTGGCTCTGTCAGACTGTTAAGAGATATCACCGAATATACACGGCACAGCTTTTTGTCTGTGGTCTGTCCATTTTTGATTGCATTATGTAGGAAAACATCTGATAAGATCGCAGCCTGTGGAAATGGGCTCAAATGGCACTGCACAGTGAAAATAACAAATCCACTATCTGATACTGCAACAGCCGGCAGACATCTGCAGACCTTTTCATGCTGATTGTGTTTGTCTTTCTTGTGCTCCTTTTCACCCCCTACCTGAAAAATATTTACCTTGCTCATGTGATTCGTTTTGGACATGGGCTTGCATGTCTCTTTCAGCTCCTATTGATAGTGATGTACACACAGCTTATCTTACAAATGCAGAAGAAGCAACAAACAAATTCAAAGAATTTCCCATTTGGAAATGTAAACACAGATGCAACAATGGGGACCTGAGGTATTTGATGATATGTCTACAGTTACAAATAAGACAAATTTGGCCCTTTTAATACATCTTTCTTTGGGTAACAAAGAAGACTATCTCTAGATTTTACTATTCAAGATGCATAGCTGAATTATATGTAAGATTATTATGAAAACTCTGTTATCTCTGATGTAGGGGATTTCGAGCTGCATTAGTGTAAATCTCCTATTATGTACTCCATCATCTTCTTTCTGAAGCCTATAAGCTGTGTTAAAGCTACAATCACTGACAATATTTGCCTTTTAACAATATCTCAGTTTACATTAGCTTATAAGAGGACAAAACATACAAAGAGACATGTTTTTCCAGACATTTGACCAGAGAGTGAGAATACTAAATTAATGTCATTTAAAAATAAGCGATTAAAATAATTCCCACTTGATTGGCTAAACACTGAAATTTAGCATGACTAAAAATCTCATAATTATTTTGTCAAAAGGTTTCTTGTAAATGTTTTTGACTGTTTAGTATAGATGTGGATAGATGTATCGATGTGACTGGCATAACACCCACACAGTAATTTCAAAAGTATTTTTTTGCAGATTTAAGGTCATGCCAAAGCATCTCAATTAGATTTTAGTTCATGCTTTAACTAGGCCAGTCAAAAACCTTCATTTCACTAGCTGGGCCCACGTCCTCATTTTAGGTTTGACAGCATTTTAGTAGATAATGAATGACATGAATTAAGCTGCGGTTTGGGGAAGGCCTCCAAAGGGACTGGCAGCGGCTCCCAGGCCTAGCAGATCCCCATGTACTAAATAGAAGTGAAGAAGTTAAAGAATTGAAAAGGGGAAGGTGGGTGGGACACGTAAACCAGAATGAACAGCTTGTAGAACTGGGGGAACATATATAGATAAGAAATGGAAGGAGCATGTTTGGAAGCGTGGTCCCGCTCCTGAAATTCTGATACTTTATCTCCAATTAGTTTTTTTGAGCCATTCAGAGATGTACTGGCTAATGTGTTTTGAATCATTGACCATAACCTTAGTGTGCTTTTTTTTGTTCACATAAGGGCACTGTATAGATGTGGTTTAATATTTCATTCACTCATTAAGGCCAGGCAGTCTAGACTTCTGTTGTATGACAACATCTTTCAGATTGGCTGCTGTGTGACATCATTTATAACAAAAAAATAAGGAAAGCCATCGAAAATTGATTTTGCAGACATCGGTTTCTGTTTGCAACACTGATTTTCTGTTGGGCAGTATATTTGAATTTGATAAGTAGAGTGAATCTTTTGGCTCCTTTCAGGAAGTCACAAGTTTTAGTCACTGACGTTTCTGATGGTCGTCAGACTTTTTGGTTTACTTTCCAGTAAATTAACCATCTAGTGGATTTGGACAGCTCGATATTATTAATGTTACTTTGTGCTCTGTGATATCCTGATGGACATTTTTCATTCTGGAATATCGTGATAAGAAATTTCTAACCACTTTCTAATGTGTTATAGAATACAGATCTGATTTTTTTAAAAATCAGCACATTAATAGATGTTGAAAAGAATTTCATCTACAGTCTCAGTTTTCCACAGAGTTTTTAGAGAGACTTAAAAGTTGACCTGAGCGAAGACGTTATTCAGACTTAACTTTATTTGCTCCTTGTTCAACCTTCTTCCTACAATCATCAGCAGGAATCTGCCCCATGGACCATTCTGAGTTCACTGAGGAGTTCACTGCTCCTCAGCTTCTTTCACCAGCTGCCTCACCAGAGTTTTGTCTTGACCTTGACGTGTACGCACATCTCCACATCTGTCAGATTGGCTGCCCTCCAGACACTTGTGAGGTTTTAACTGGCACATGCCTCGGGACTTCCAGCTGTGATCAGGATTTTATTGTCTTTGCCCAACATGAGCTTCCGCTCCTTTCTAAAAGCTAATGAACCTTTACATCAGAGCTTACTGTGACCTGAACCCTTATTTTTTCACTGTTGTGGTACACTAGTCTTTGTACTTCATCGCTTACATGCAAGGCTTTTAATTGATTACTGACAGAGAGGAAAAACACTCCAACACCTGAACATCACGCCTTAATGGTCCTATAAAGACTTTTAAGCTGAAGGTCTTGGAGGACATGGGCCATGTACTGTAGGTTCAGGAGTAGAAGCTACATCTTACTTTCCAGTCATTCAAGCATGAAATTGAATTAGTCACTGGACAATTGCTGCCATCTAAAGGTCAGACGGTTACCTATATTTGTAGCATAGCTGAGGGTATGTACAGCACTACAGTGCTATAATATAATTTCTTCTTTATAGGCTTTGTAAAAACAAGAACTTAAAAAAAAAGACTATATGTTACCCCTAATGTAACAGCTTTTTAAAGACACAAAACAAACAAGGCCTACAATCATGAAATTTCTCATATTTTAATGAGCTTCACAAAGTACAAAGCTAATTATAGTTTGCTTTTTTTGAAAACTACCCTTGTAAGCAGTCCTCCATGGCCTTCAGCTCCTGTAATTCATGGCAGTGTGGACCGCAGTGAAGGCAGAGAAGTCGCCTGACCTTGGGAATGACGGAGAGAGCCGGCCCTCGGGAACCACTGGGAGAAGGAGAGGAAAATAACCCAAAGGTTGTTATTTCTACAAATAAAGACAGTCAAAAACAGAACATTGTAGAAGTTATGAGACTGTAAAGCTTTAGGCACCTGGCTCAGGTACGGTTTGTCGTCTTATTAAACCAAGTATTCCGAGTTTAGGCAATTACTCTGACAGCTGCAGTGTGACTGCACATTTAGCACAAGACACTAAAAAAGAAGGAAAGCAACCTGAAATTTTTTTCTCCCCACTCTCTGCACAACTTTTCTCACCTGTTGAAGTGTAGCTGTGCTAATTTGAAGAGTTGTCGACCCAGTTCAACGCTTTCTTTTCCAAACTGGGAGGCAATGGCTACAGTGCTTCGCTCCAGATGGGATGCTGCATTATTCCAGTCACCTACAGAAACAGCAGAACACAAACAAAGCAGTAAGAACACTCCAAAGAATATGCACAGATGCTTTTTGGAGTTTTTTTTACTCCTCAGGGTGTTAAAAACACAAACACCATTAACCACACAGCTCATATGCAAATACTCCACATCATTATTATGCGTACCCATAGAAGCATAAGCTCTGGCTGTGGCATCAGCTAGCTCCCCCTGTAGTGGGTGTGTCTCTGCAAGGATGACACCAGACTGACACAGAGTCTTTTTTAGCAGTCTTAGGGCCTCACCTGGGGGAGGGTAGAAGAGAAGAATAACATGACAGTGATGTATTTCTATATTTGACTAGATTTGGATGTTTATTTTTTAATTTATTTTTTTACAAGCACCTGGCCTGTCTGTCTCCATGAGTTCCACAGCCTTCTCCAGGTTAACCCTGATCTCCTGCAGCCTGTTGTTCACGTCAGATAAGGACATACAATGACTGCAGGATGAGAGTGAACATACAAATCCGGCTTCTCTGTCCTCACTCCTTTTCTGAAAAGTATTTACAGTATTTTTAAATGATTAACATGGAAATGTCAACAGACATTGGGCAAATGACCAGAAGACTTGACAGATCTCTTTCCTTTACAATTCTTTCATTGTTTTTCCCCCCCTCGTATCTAATTCAGGCTCATGGAGGGCTGGATCTCAGCAGTCATAGGGCGAGAGGCTTGGCATGCGCTGGACAAGTTGTCATTTGGTCACAGGGGAGAAATAGACAACGATTCACACTCACATTCACACCTATGGTCAATTTAACATCACAAATCAAAATAACCCCGTACATGTTTTTGGACTGTGGGAGCAATTCAGAGTGCCCAGAGAAGACCCACAAGGACACGCCACACAAAAAGCCTCCAGTCGGAAAGTGGATTCAAACCCCTGTGAGCTGTGAGGCAAACCACTGCACTTATCGAATTTAGGGTCACAGAGGGGGCTGGAGTCTATTCAAGCTTTCATAGGATGAAAGAAGGGGTGCACCCTAGACAGGTTGCCAGTCCATCACAGGGCTAACGCAGAGAGACACACAGCCACACATTCTGACATTTAAACGTACATCGAGAATTAGAATTAACAATTAACTAACCAGCATGTTTTCAATTGCAACACTGTAACCCCCAGAATTAATCCTGAAAAAAGTCAAAAATGATCTCATACTTTGAGAGATCCTTTGCACTTGATGCACAGGAGTCCAAGATCTCTGCCCTCAGCGCCTGGCTGCTGCTGTCTGGGCTCCTCCACGTCCTGCTGGTGTTGGCTACAGGCCTCACACTGACACAAGAAGTAGTACTGCTCTTGCAGAAGACGACGGCGTTCCTGGGTCGCCATCCTGCTGCTATGAGGACCTGAAGGGAAAATAAAATGAATGGTGAAAAATTGCTTTTATACACAAGGTTATGATACCATATTGATTCTAATCCATCTAAATGTTCCGGTATGTTCCATACATCATACCATAGCAGTGCAGGATCTCTTGTCCAGGAGTGATGAGTTTGGCCGCTCTGACTGTTACCGTGACTCCCTGGGCCTTGTGCCTCCATTCAGCTTCACCCTCACTGAAGTCTGCAGACAGAGCTGAACCAGAAGGCTCAATAATGCCTCCAGTGTTGAACACCAGGCTGGTGTTGGGGCAGCAAGAGTGATTCAGAAGACTAAGAGCCGGGAATACTGCAGTAGCAATGCGAATTTCCCTGTTGGACTGCACCAGTGAGTTTGTTGCTCCTGTGAGATGCAAAAAAGCCGAAACAAAATGCAATTATAAAAAGGGACCTCGTACGTAGTCTACACTACAGAGTATTCACAGTTGCAAAAATCAATAAGAAAAGTTTTATATATCCTTAAAATCCTTTTGAAGCAAAAATCTCCTAAGTTTTCTGGTTGTGACATCCTAAACGTAAACCTCTGTGGTCTTCTATGATAACCTGAAACTGAATTTTTGACCCAACAAGCAGTGTAAACATGTCCCATCATCCAAGCATGTTTACATTCAGTTCCTCTTTTAACTTCATTCTCACTCACATTTTTTATTACTGTTTTCGTTCCACTGAGTTAGAAAAAAAAGCAAAGTGAGCGCACTGTAAATCTTCCTCTGAAAACGTCTGCTGTGCCGTCACACCTGAAGCAGCTAAAAAACGACTTTTATGCTAGTGGAATCGTTTTTAGTTGTGTCATCCATCACTTTCATCAAAGAGGGAACACGATTTTCTTTCTCATTTTTCTGCCTCTGACACGCAGCTGCAGCTGTTTATTCTAACTAAACTCAATCTGAGCCAACTTAACAACACATTTTGCACCTGCAGTCACCTGTGTCTTGCAGCACGACTATTGCCTGGGCGTTACACCTCAGCTGTAGGATGTGCTGTAGAACTGCACTTCCCAGCATCCATAGCTCTGCATTCCAATCAGCGTCTTCTCCCTCCTTGTTTGGTCCCTGTGGGGTATGGCTCCATGATACAGGTGGTGGTCCTGCCTTGCTGAGCTTCAGGTAGAGTGTTGCCGCGGTGACCGCACACATGAAACGCAGAGCAGGGCTGTGGTGATTCAGGTGATGCAGCAAGTTATACACATTCAGGTAAGAGCCCCCATAGGATGACATAGAAGGATCACTTGAGTGATTGTTAAAACACTCCTTTTGCTCGTCACTGATTGGCTCCCTTGCTAGTAGGAAGTTTTTTAACCCTGCCTTGAGAGCTACCCTCAGGGCGAGCTGTGACATAACACCCATCGCCATCAGATGTGCTCCCAGCGCACACTCCCAGCGATGATGTTCTTCCCAGGCTTCCTGCTGGCAGCCAGTTGAGCAATATCGGCTGTAGCTACACCCGTCACATGGTACAAGACTCAGCGTTTCAGTCAAACACCTATGGCAACGCCTGTCCTCCACTCCAAACAACACTTCGCTGTCTCTGCTGTACCGTCCCACCTTCCCTTTCACCTCCTCCATTCCTGGTATGAGGACACAGCTGTACGGCCTATCAGTGAGAATCACCTCCCCGGCTGCTATTCTATTTGCAGCCACCAGGTGTCGACCTTTCTCCACAGTGGAGTCAACAACAACTTGAGGACAAATCCCAACTGTGAGAGGCCCAACAGATGGTGAATTTGCTGTGTCTGAACCTTTACAATCGTTTGAGGCAGGTTTTTGATCATCCTCCCTTCCCTTTTCATGTACAGAGAGATGCGTAAAGCACAGAGTGCGGCGGTCCTCCAGTTTGTGTAAAAGATGAGAGGGATAGCCATTCTTCACGGCTCTGTCAATGTCATCAAGGCATTCCTGAGGAAAACAGAAAAGCTGGAGCGTGAACAATCACAAAATCAAAGACTGTGAGCAAAACATAGAGATGACAGACTTTTTACTAACTCATGAATTCTGCACTGAACCGGAGGGGTAAGGCTTAGAAACCTGTCATAAGAAGACTGAGAAAAGGAATACTGGAGGCATTTTTTAAGGACAATAAGCAGTGCTGTGAATGCTACATACAGATGGTACACAAATAAGCACTTTTATCATTCTTACCCATTTCACACACCTGCTAAGCTGTTGCAAGGTTTTACATATGAGTATGATTCTGCCAGTTACAGCTCTGGCTATGGTTAGGTAGCCTAGCTATCATAATGATGGTCTGTACATTGTCTGTCGAATAGGCAGCTGAATTAGGGGGGTCAAAGAAGGTCCAGTCAATCCACTGACACACACATCATTCACAGCTCTCTATTCTCATCATACCTGCTGTTGTCTATGTAGAGGACTCAGAAAAGAGCAGTTTAGATTTAGGCCAACATGAATTTGAGAGAATTTTAGTGTGAGGACAGCATTTGAGTTGGTGTGGTGGTTGTGATTAGGATTTGCTTTAAGTCTGATGTTGAGAGTTTGTACCACACACTTAAACCCGAGATTGACAGTCAATGTGATTCAAAAATAGTTTGTTTAGTCAAGGGACAGAGTATATATTGGACAAATAGTGTACATATACTGGAATAAGGATGTTTAAGATGGTGCACGCAGAAGGAAAAGGTGGAAGACCACAGAGAAGATTCATGCCTGCACTGAAGGATGATGTTTAGAGGGTTGGTGTGATAGAAAAAGGATGTCAGGGAAAGGCTGAGATGGAGACAGATGATCTGCTGCAGCAACCCCTAAAGGAAGGAGGAGGAGTAGAAGCAGAGGAAGAAGAAGAAAAAGAAAGAGAAGGAGAAGAAAAACAATCTGCTATGATTCCAAGAAGAGAAGTCAAAGAAAAAAAGAGTTAATTTTGTTCTGCGATCTGAACCTTGGATGAATGAAATATGGAGCAGTGCATTCTTTCCTTGTTGGATAGGTTTACTGTTGGCTCATGGCACAAATGTTAAAAACCACGGCGGGTTTAGACCTATAATCCCAGTGATTATGGTTAGGATAATTAACTAGGTTTGTTTTAACTTTTTAAGGACCCTTTCTGAACTGAGTGATTCCTCTCATATGTCAGGTCTGCTTATAGAACAAAATGACTGTGTTTGCATCAGATATTAGTGAGGGTGGTCTCTGCTTATAGAGCTACCCTTGGAAAAACCCGAAAACTATTCTAATAGTTGCCAAACCACATCTTTATTGACATATACAGAGGTGTCAAAACTCCTCATTAAGGGTACAGGGGAGGTTGTTAAATGTCATCGTTATTAGAGAAAAGAGTTAAAGCCCAACCAGACGGGGTTAGGTTTAGACAGTTATCAAGATTTTGCTAACCATGCACAATTTCATAAACTAGAATATTTAATTCATGCTTCCCATTTGAAGGTGTTAAAAATTTAATAAACTGATAATAACTTATTTGACATGTTAGGCTTAAGCATGAGAAACTGCAGGAATTACTGTTTTTTAACTTCGCTCATCTTAACTTTTAACTTTTTTAATCTTTTTATTCCTGTTTTTTGGCAGATTAATGTCATCCCACAGACACTTCCTAACCATACAGGCTTATTATACATCGAGTAATGGAGAGCAGGGTTGTTACTGTGGACTCAGCTGGTGCTTCAAAACTCTTACCTGACTTGTGAGGGGAGAACAGTGTGGAATTAGCAGTCAAAGGTGTTTTATAACAGCTTCAAAAGTAAGTAGGATAAATGAATGCCCTGTACAGTTTTGATTTAATCCTAGTGCCTGGCACAAGTTTGAGAAATAGGATATTAAAAAATATTATAATGGCCAATATTTTTTTATTTAATAAATCATAAAAAAATCATTATAGAAGATGAGCTCCTGGT
Organism: Oreochromis aureus; assembly: GCF_013358895.1. Taxonomy (NCBI): domain Eukaryota; kingdom Metazoa; phylum Chordata; class Actinopteri; order Cichliformes; family Cichlidae; genus Oreochromis; species Oreochromis aureus. The sequence continues at coordinate 18,299,983 of NC_052951.1, forward strand.
TGCAAAGCACCCGCAGAGGTACAGTGACTTAAATGGTTCCAGGTAAAGCTTCTGTGATGGAAACGGGTGTGATGTGAGGAGCATGGGTATCCTTCCTATTGGCCACAGCAAGAAAGTCTTCAACATTGTTAAAAAAGAACACTTATGCTGTCTTGTGTGCAAATCATCAACCATTTGCATGAGGATTTGAACCAGCACGTTTTTCTCTGCAAGCTTCCTACAGGCAATTGTAGATCACACCATGACAACACTAGCCAACCACTGAGCACAGCTGGTTTTAATGGTGAAGGTGGCACAGACTCACCTGGTAGTGCTGCAGATGGTAGAGCGCAGCAGAGCGGTTGGCGTAGCACAGAGACAGCTGCTCCGAACTACTGGGAGCAAAACAGATGCCCTGTAATAACAGGAGACAGTGGAGGTAGGGGTTTATGGTGGGTGGTGTTTTCATGTTTAAGGTGCTTAATATCAAAGGCACGCTTACACTTTTAGAGTCAAAATAAAATCCAGATATACCTCAGATGTAACAGCAATAGTCACCAGCTTAGTATTTCTTACTTAACTTAAATCAGAGCTAGTATTTCACATTGTTTCACTCTCTCAGTGTTTACACACTACTATGAATTTAATCATTGGTTATTTTTAATCTCTGGCTTTATTCCACAGTGTGTCTTTTGTCCTGTCTTCCCCCCAATCACTCCAATCCATTCCAGCATATAGCCACTCTCTTACTGAACTTGGTTCTGCCGGTGGTTTCTTCCTGCTAAAAGAAAGGATTTTTTAACTGAATTAACGTATCTAGGGTGCCTACAGTCCCAGAGTAAGATATAATATTGTTTTAAATTTACCTTTGAATAGTGCAGAGCAGCTGCAGTGTAGTTTTTAGTCTTGAAGCTGGAGTTTCCCCTCTCCCTGCATTTGGCTGCTAGCTCTGCATCCTTCTGTACTGAATATGCTGCAGATACTTGCTGCAAGAAGTCCAGATCATCTTGTCTACAAAAACACAAAGAACCCTTTAATAATACACAGAAACAAAACAGGTGAAGCAGAGCATTGTTCAAAAACTTTTCCTGGACTTAAGTCCAGTTCACGTGGTCCAAGCTGTTGCAGCTGCCCCAGAACTACCAGTCAGTGTAAGGTTAATAAAATAGGTTCGTTGTCTTAAATCCACTGGTACTACATCAGCTGAACTGGGTGCTTACCTCATGAGACGTAGAGCACATCTGAAAACGTCATCTATTTCAAGCAGGGACGTAAACTGTTCCTTTAGTTTGGGCTCGAGAGCGCGCCACTTCTGTGCCACGTGATCTTGCCACTGAAAGCACGGCAGATCCATTATGGATTACGACAGAATCGCGTCAACCTGCTGACAGGACCGCAGGACCGGAGAGTAGTTTGGGTTTGTTTTGATTCAGTTTCACATCAGCTCCCAGCGCTCTCAGCACAGCTGTCACGTTACAGTGGACCAAACTACAGTTCCCGGCATTATCTTTCACAATAAAATCAAAACTGCAAACCCGTGGCTGTGCAAAGACCATCCTATATGTGAAAATGGAAAATATTCTCCTAATTAGGTTAATAATGACACAATTCAAACTAATCACATTGTCGTAAAACAACATTTTTCTGTAGTATCCAAGAATAATTCTGAAGCTAGGTTTCATTTTAGAGGTTATAAAATTGCTTTTCGTGACTATTTTCAAGGTGCTTTTCACATTTTGCACCGGAATCGGATGTGTCATATGAAACAATGTTCAAATGCTTTTGATATTTGTAGTAATTCTGTGTGAGGGCATTATTTAAATAAGCAAGTTTTGGAAACAACTATTTAAAAGTAGTAACACAACACTCCATACAAGTTGGATTACCTTTGGTGTTTTTCAGTTTTGTTGCCCCTCGCCTTTGAAATTTTGTTTTATTCATTTCTGGCTATAATACAAATACACACATAGTGGTTCTCACAGCTTTGTTGAATCTGTTTGTTGTATAAATACAAATAATAGGTTTTATTTATCTAATTATTTGTAGTAAAAGGGGTGTTGCGTTGTTATTATGCAATATTATCTAAATGCAATTTGGGTAAATGCTGCAGATATAGTAGTATGTATGTAGTATGTTTAGTTTTTAAACCAGTGCAGTAGCTGCAGACTGAAACTATCAAATTAATACAATGTAACAGATTGGCAAAGTAGTAAATGTCCAGTAGCCTAGCATAATTTATCGTTTATTTTGAAAGCGTAAATGTGACACTTCCGGTCTTTTAACTTCTCGGCAAAGTATCGTTTGCCTCTCTTCTATCGCGATAAGTGTCATGGCTTTTTTTGGAGCTACGTACCAGAAAAGCTAAACTCTGCAAGCTTTGAGATAAGCTTCACACGAGAGACATGAACGTACCTCTTACAAAAGGGGCGGTTGAAGTAAGCATAAACCTTAAACTGACTGAGCTGCTGTTTTCTCTTTGACTCCGTGTCTCAAGCTTGATTGTGGTGTGGTGTTACTTCAGGCTGCTAGCACTGTGCGCTAATGTTTACCTTTGGTCCTAATGGTTCATCAGCTGTAGCATTACCAGATCAGTTAAAAAAATAAACTTTGTTACTGGTTGATTTAAAAAAAAAAAAAGCCCTAAGAGCAATATTTGTGATGAAGAGCAAAAACAATCAGGCTGGGTCAACAGAACAGTCTATTTTGGGATTATAATGACATTTTACCTCTCGACAGTTTTTCGATAATATTTGACGTGTTTGTCACCATCCAGATGAGCAACAGAATAGATGGCAGTTTGTCCAATGGTTATTACACTGTAACTTTGCCTTAGCAACACTGTAATATGTAATGAGGACAAACAGGCAGTTTTAACTAACGACTCCATGTGTGTTATTATTGATGTCTAGGCCCTCTGCAAAGGCTTAGATGTGGACAAGCCCGTGCTGCAGCTGCTGGTGAGTGGCTCTATGGAAACCCACTTGTATTTCAAATTGCATGATATGCATAGAAGGCTCTATTATAGCATAAGTACAGAGTATATGTGAGTATATATGAGTTATAATTACAATACCACCTGGAAACTGAAAGAATTTAGTTCTAGTTTTAGACTACTTATATTTTTCCTTTTGCAGTACAACTTGACTCAACATTCAAGCACAAGCACAGAATAAAAACAGCATTTTTCTCAATTTTGTGACTAAAAGTTTCATGTTAAAAAGTATTCTATGTGTATTATTTTGCATTATGGTTAAATACAACTATATATCATTCAGAAATTGTCACTAGTTGTCTTTGCAATGCAAACTTTTCTTGTTAGAGTGTTTTATTTATTTTTTAGTTTAACTAGCCAATAGTCTGACATTTTATGATTTATTCAGTTCAATTTAATTTCATTTATATAGCACCAAATTACAACAATATTAGTCTGATTCAGTTTTATGGTGAGTATGCCAGTGAAAATTTTGTGGTTTTATCTTTAATAGTCGTTGAGATCTTCATGTTCAGACATTTACTCAGTTGCCAAAATGTCAAATGGGTCGACAGACCATTTTCATTATCTTGAAAAGTATTTGAAGGTAAAATATCTCTCTAATCATTATAAATGTCCAAATGTCAGATCATAAAATCTTTATGCAAACGTGACATAGTCAAACAGAAGGCTCACAGTGTTTGGAGATGGAATGATCCAGGGATGTCATTGTGAACTTGAAACAGCTTTGCCATTGCAGATGGAGACATAAGCTAGATTGTACAGTATGTATCAACAAGGACCATCTGATTTCAAAGTGCTTTAATTCCACAGCCACATACTGTTAGAGAGAGGAGATTTGTGAGTTTCATGTGGTTGCTGGTAGGTAGCAGTGACTACAGACACGCTCACAAAAGTATGAGACGAGTTTAACTCAGCAAGGCATATGTTGTATGGACATATGTCTTGCATCCAGAGGGGGACACATTGAGTACTTGTCAACAGTGAAAGTTTTGTATGTAAAATTTTATGTACAGCCATGTTTTTTTTTACTTACTGCAAACTTCTATTTCCATTACTTTATAAAAGATAACCTTTAAAAATCAGATGATTCTTTTTGTTACGCTCTGTATTTTGTCAATTCTTAGTTAAATTTGTAAAATGAATGAGCTCGCATCTCATCTTCTGATTTCATTGTATGACGGGCTCATCTTGATCTGAGGCAAAGAGTGTTAACTCTCTCTCATGTGATAATCTCCTCTTCATCACCTCTACAGCAGATCTTTTAGCATCTCATCTGTCCTCTGCTCTCTCCTGTTCTCTCCTCCTCTCACCTCTCCTACTCACTAAAACAGTACAATCAGCACATGCAGACAAAATGCATTTCTTTTCATCAGTCTGTGTTATGCATGTACTTGTGTGTTAAAGAAACACACATCAAACACAGGTGTCCACTGTACCTGTTTTGTGATTAGAACGTTTGATAACTTCTGAGCTAGGCTAGCTAGTTAAACATTTCCCTTCTTCACTCAGAGCTTACAGATGAGGCAGTGGCATCCTTAGGTCCTGACTCATCTGCTATCTCTGTGGAGATATTCGAGGGAAAGGGCTGTGTAAATAAATGTCTGCTTGTTATAATTGATTTTATTGCTTCTTTGCTGTCATGTGTAAACAGAGAGGTTTAATGATTTCTATTAATATATCTTGGGACCTTTTGTTGTTTTGATTTTGAAGTCTTTCCTTCCCTCTCTGTTTGTCAGAACATCCGTCAGATCAGTAATGCCTCAGGCCCACCCAGATTCCGACTTATGATGAGTGATGGCCAGCACTCTCTGACTTGTGAGTGTCCTTCAGTAGTGAAAAAAACAACAACTTTTAAATTTGGAAGTGACACCGGAAATAAAAGTCGAAGATATTGTACAGGTCTTAAATACTGAGATATAGCCAGTTAATCTGTGATAGTTCTTTTTCTAGAAATTATAGATGAAAGTTTCTGTGTATTTTTGTGTCTAGCTTGCCTGCTTGCTACCCAGTTAAACTATTTATCTGACGAGAACCTCCTGGTACCAAACTGCGTGTGTTTGTTGAAAAAGACCGTCAACAACACTTTGGCTGATGGCAGGTATGTGTTGACCCTTTATTTCCTTTCTTCTTTTGTTTACTCATGTTTTCCCATTTGGTATAATTTTCACTTTGCCCTTTTTTTTTGTTCCAGGCGTGTGGTTGTTGTTATGGACATGGATATATTAAAGTCAGCAGAGGAAGCTGGGGGAAAGATTGGAAATCCCACTCCTTATAATACAGATGGTATAGTACTTTTAAAGTGTGCATGGATGAAGGTAAGAAACTGTAATAAACAGCCTCTGGAGGCCCCTCATGGTGTTTGTTCCACTTTTAGGTAAGATGTCATCTCCACAGAAGGTGTCATCAAGTACCTATGTTCCAGAGTCCCCTCCGTCTGCTGCCGTGCCTGGACCCTCCTATAGGAACTACTTCTGTGAGTTTGTTGTCAAACACTTTGTATATGAATCATGATAATATAAGATAATGCTGCTGCCATTTCCTGCTTGTTATTTAGTCACTTGTGTGGCAGAAGCACATTTTCATAGTGTTGACATCAGCACTAATTTATATCTCACTATATCAAAATAAATCGCTTATAATGCAAAACAATGGCTTTTGAGAACCTGAAGAAAAAGTGCGTGTACTTATTCATTTACAATATGTGCCATTAATTATATGATATGCAGCACTGTGCAGATGCTTTGAGGAACCCCTCATCTCTTCATATTTTGCCTCCAAGCAGCCAGATTTTCTTTAGTGGTTTCTCTAGTGGTCTTGAGCAATAGTTCTCGTGTTTTTTTCCTTTGGGTGTTGTCTGCATTTTCACTAATTTTTCAGTCAGTCCTTGTAGCTGACCATTTTCAGAGGAATGGGTTTTTTGAGCAACTTACACAGACCTATCAATCATTCAAGCATAAAACAGCAACTTAAGATAAGATAAGATAAGATAAGATAAGATAAGACAAGCTCAATATATGAACCAGTTTTGCGTCTGCACATGACAGGCAACTTAGCAAAGAAACAATTTGAATTAGTATTTGTAGTTGAATCCCCCCCAAAAATACCAAAGTTTGAGATGCGTAAAGTGGTATTTTTGCATGAGTAGGTGATTCCCAAAGACCTGCTGGCATATCTCAGCGTGGTGTCCTTAAAAAAATGTAACAAAACTGTGTTGGACAAAAGAAAAAGCAGCAAAACTAAAAAACTATCTACAGCAGATGAACAGAATCTGAAAGTCATGTCCTTCAGAAATAGAAAAAGAAATCCAACAAAGACCAAAAGTTGCATCTGGCCCTTCATTTGATCCGTCTACTGTTCACTGAAGCCTCATCAGAAATGGTCTCAGTGGAAGGGTGGCTGTCAAGGAAGCCATTCTTAAGGAAGGTAAACAGGCTGAGGTATGCTAAATTAAATAAGAACTGGACTGAAAATATATGCCAACAGATCTTATGGAATACAAATTGGACATTTTTGGTTAAGTCATCAATATTTATGGGGGAGGTCAGAAGAAAGGTACAACACTGAGTGTATACAGCCATCTGTAAAACACGGTGTTCCTTCAAGAAGCCTGCAGAACTATTCCTGAAGACTTCTTAAAGGAATTATAAGAAAACTTGCCTAAGATTTAACACATTTTAAAAGATGTGAGAACTCTGTCTGTTAACTCTCGAAAAAACAGAATTAAGCGAGTTTGCACATCTTTCAAAAAAGTTGCTGCAGCTATGTCCCATTTTTTAGCAGAATATAAAGAAATGAGGAGTGACTCAAGACTTTTGCACAGTACTGTACAGCCATGTTTAACTTTATCGCTACTTGTTATCTATTTCTTCCGTCAAAGTGACTCGATCTGCTATTTGTGTGTGTACTGCCCTCACATTCGGGAAACAACAGCAGTAAAAGCTTTGCTTTCAGAATCAGGATCAGGATGAAGCTATTAATAGTAAGACCAAAAACATGATCCAACGAGCCACAACATTAAGACCGCCTGCTATATATAGTGTATGATCCTGTCATGCTGTGTAAAAAGCTCTGGTGGCATCATGTGGTGTTTGGCAGGACACCACTGGGTTGTGGTTTGGGGCCTTTGTGGTTTGGGCTTGTTCTGGTGAATCCAGCAATTGCTCAACATGATTGGTTAATGCCTTAGGCCCTTTTCAGTGTTCCTGGTGTCAGTACCAAGCAGTGGGGTGCAGTGTCTGGCTGGAGGAGGCCACTGCCATACGAGGGATTGTGCTTGGTCTCTTAACATTATATATGTAGGTGGTGTCAAAGTGTGCCAAGGCCTGAGGTTTTCCTGCTCTTGGATTATGGATATCATTACTTGCTTTGCAGATTACAGTATTTAATTACCTCACTGATTTAAACAAGTCCTCATTTAGCCGTATTCATATATTGTAGTGCTATAGAGCACCTAATCATGTGTGCATAATATTAACAGGGAACCAGGGAGGGTTTTGTTTTAGCTTAAACATACAATGTTTGGTCCTGTTATTTCAGGAACAATTAGAATATTATTTCTTAATAAAACCTAATCTTGCCAACAGAGGGAGCCAAGCACCCTTTAAGCAAATGCTGCTGACAGTTGATTTGCAGTCTTCTCACTGTTTTCACCCCAAACTGCAGCTATAATTTGGTGGAGAACAGAGACTTGGAAAGACATTGCTAACCAAACAGTACATCCTGATGTCCATCCCTTTGATATTCACAGCAGTTCAGTGTTCAAAGGCTGTAGTCTGGGGGTGGGTTAAGAACTAGATAAAGCAGGATCATAAGGCACACTGTGGTAGCCACAGGAAATGCTAAATGAATGGTAGACTGAAGTCGCTTTAGTCTAAGTACCTTTTTTCATAACACGTTGGGTACTTAAATCATATTTACAGCTCAGCCATCAGAGCGGCAAACTATCTTGTTGCCCACTGGCCACTGGGGGAGTCCATAACTCACTTCTTCCTCTATTTTACCACCAACCAGAGTTTTGTAACATTTTAGGAGCCCCAAATGATACTCGCTTTCCTGCCACAGTAGCTGTTGCCATGTATCATGCCTAAAGTAGTCTGCGTTTTATTGGATCTGCTTTTATTAGCTTAGCCTTTGTTTCACTCACTTGTTTTATACCACCACCAACTACGCTTAGCATTGACATTGATTTTGTTATGTGGCAGAAACATACCCGATAGTCCTCCTCGGTGGAGGATGTAGGCATGTGGGTGGATAATGAGTGCTTAGTATATTGCGCGTGTTTGTGCATGTGTAGGTGTGTGTCTGTGTGCTCGTGTTGTGACTGAGGGAGCTTGTGTGGGCCGGTGGCTCCTCCAGTTCATGGCTTCATGAATATTGTGTTGTGGACTGAATCCTGTTGTAGCGATGTACACGGAGAATCGGCGCGGGGGGGTTGAGAGAGAAGTCAACTAATTTGACTCAGCAAAGACGAGGCTCCGCATTAACTAGTTTATCAGACTCCTTTCCTCATTACATCCTTTGATCTGTGTTGCTTCAGAGATCCAACCTGATAGATGAAAACTGCTCCTCTGTTTAATTGTTCTGTTGATGAAGGGGTCTTGTGCATAAAGTCTCAAGCCTTTTCTCCTTCTGAATGCGACTTAGTGATTGATTGTTCCATTATTTTTCTAAATTGCATTCTTACTAAGTCGATATATTTTTGAGCTTTTCCAAGACTGCTAAATGCCACAAATCAAGCATTTCCATTGAGCTTTGGGTTATGTAATGACTCAGGGGGCTGTTGTTATATTTGAGGGTTTTGATTCAAACCTCTGTGCAGACGTCCCAGTCTTTGAGCAACATACTGACTCCCTGGGTGCCTCCATTTGGCTAACTTGGCTCATTACTTCTTTCAATTATGTCTCTTTCTTGTACTGTAGCTCCGTGCAGCAGGGAGCCTATTGGCAGAGAAGCCTAAGATGCAGGGAAGAGACACAAAGATGTAGGATATGTATTTTCCAAACAGCACATCCTCTTTAACTCTTACACCATTTTCATGAGATGGCTACCACCCATGTAGACGTAAGGTTAAGAAATATTAAAATAAACATTTTAGAGGTATTAACTGAAACTCTACGACTGCTGCTCTGGTGCTTTATGTAGATATATATGTAGATATATTCATACATTAGAGCAGGGATGTCAGACTCATTTTACATTATGAGCCACATATACTACACTTTGAACACAAGTGGGCTGAACCAGTGAAACGACATGATAAATTGTTAAAATTACAGAAAAAGTTCTAATAGCTCCATGCCTAGACTGTTTTTCTTAATTCTCAGAAAATGTCTTTACTGTGGACCCACTATAAAAAAGGAAATTTCTTTAGTTGATAGAGGACAACTTTCATGTGGGTCAGAATGAAGTCTTTGGTGGGACAATTCTGGCCCCCAGGCCTTACGTTTGACACCACTGCATTAGCACATAATGAAACAAAACCCATTACTAAAACAATAGAAAAGGATGTCGCAGTGAAGTTTATTAATGGTTGGGCCAAACAATAATTCACTGTGCAGCTTTATAGGACATACATTTCTCCTGAATGAGCCCAAATACAAAAACTTAACATGCATGTTATCCATTTAAGAACTGGAACATATTTGATGATGCAAACCTAAGATCAGTTCTAAAATCACAGACCAGAGGACAGAGAGGACAGAGGAGTGAGAAACTGAAGGAAGCGTACAGTAATTGGCTGAATGGAAAGCTGCTGTAGGCATTGTGCTCCGTAGAGACTCCTGACCTTTGACACCTTGGGAGTAGGAGGATGCTGTTAGAAAGACTTTTCCTTTTGAAGATTTTGTGGCATTTATTTTAAATGTTTTGAGCGTCTAGTAGTTTGAGAGCACCTTTTAGGTTCGTAGTCCTCTCTCACTTTAACAGAACAGAACAGATAAAAAACAAAAAACAGCAGTAGGTGTGAAGTCAGAGGCCACAACACAGTTGTCACAGGTAGTTCTGTGTTCCCATTTAAATATTCATCAGCAGCTATCTCTTGAAATAGAGTCTTCTCAAACTGCTTCGTAGATGATATTTAAATTCCAAAAAGATATCTGCACTCACTAAAGTGCGGTTAAAATAATATCCATAATTCATCACTAACCATTCTCTGTAGGTTTCTTTTTCCCCCACACAACTCTTTCCCTTTTGCCCTCACTCTGATGAACACACACACACACGTTTTCATTCTTTCTCATTCACGTTCTCTTTTTTTGTTATTATTATTTCCTTTTCATCCGTACTGTATATTCCCCTCGTAGTGTATACTCATCACAGTCCACTCTTTAACAACAGGAGCTGTCGAATATGGTATTGGCATACATATTAGAAGCCTGCATTGATCTAAACCACAGAAAATGAGCATCCTTGATAAAGCTCTGCCCCCTCTTTGCTGTTTTTCAGTCCATTCCCGATTCCCACCACCTATCATCTCCCCATCTTCTCTTCGCCACCAGTTCCCTCTTCCTAACTCTCCATCCAGATAGCGTGTGTATGAATATTGATGTTAATTACCCCTCGGCTGAAAATAGCTGTTCAATCTGTGAATTTCCCCAAGGAATTTGATCATGAGGTGCACACACACAGAAAGGAGGGTATCATCGAGGTGCATATTTGTTGTGCTTTACAACCGGAGCTTAAATCAGAGGGAGTGGTCTCAGTGGACCTGATTCGCTTTATCCCTGAAAATCCCCACACACCCTCCTTTCCAAAAAATACTGCTGCTCAATATGGCATGTTATTCCTGCCAAAAGAAGCCATTGCATAAAAAATATTGTGTCAGCAGATAAGTGTTTGGGTTGAATCATACTGATGGGGCTGATGCTACTTCATTGTGGGAGGTGAGATAGCACCTTATGAGTCTGTGGGCTGGTCCAAACTGTTGTATCTTGCAAAGAAGAACACAAAACTTGAGGAGTTTTTTTATTTTATACAAAGAAAACTTCATCTTAAGTTAAAAAAATACAGTTGTGTTGATTTATTTCTATGTGAGGTAGTTAAATTAGTCCTGAGTTGAGCATGCACCTAACAAAGACAGAAATAAGATCAACATTGCAAAATTAAATTCCATAAATTACATATTATGCTATTGAATCACTCTCAGCTTGAGTAATTACACATTAGCCTTCATATTGATATTTTCTGACAATTTTAGCATTCAGTGGTTGAAGTAGATAAATTTTATGTTCTGTTGAGCATTACACAGGACGAGAAATAGGCAATCATTGATTATTAACCTCCCATATTCTCTCCTACTGATCTAGAATAACTGCTCTGTCTTTGACTCAGTCTAAGTTAAAAAATAGTCATGGCGCATGAACATAATTAAGGCAAGTATGTTTGCTTTCTTGGCCATGAGACCGATAGTCTGATAACTAATTCTAATTATTCTTTCTCCTATGACTGAAAGGCACGTACAGATATAGTAATTATGAAATGAATAATTGATTGGCAGCCTTACCCGAAGAAGAAAAATTTTTATTAATTGGCACAAACTGATGTTAACAGGGAATTAAGTAACTCTGAACATGCATCTCTGTTGGGAGAGTTTAACTTTTTCAGGCGTTTTATTATTTTGGCAGCTGCTCACAGATCAGATGATAGTACTACCACTAATGTTTAATACCAGCTGAAATTTTTGGCAGTGTGTTTCAGATTGTATTGCCTAATAGCAAACTGGCAGGTGCTCTACCACTGAAGTTGGGCTAATAAATACCTCACAGCAGTTGGAGCTTCGATAGAGTTAATGAAAAACTATTAACAAGCTACTTTTGCAACATAAGAGACATAACTTATGCAGGTATTAAATAGAAAGCAAACTAATGTTTGGTAGTCTCACCGGTGCTTGCAAGGATGTGGGATCGTGCTACCTACGTTAATAGTCCAAGTCTCAAACCTGTAAATCGACAGTAAAATAACACTGAGAAAATCAGCAAGTCTTCCCATTTCAGAAGTTTGAACCAGCCAGTGTTTGCCATTTCAGTTTGAAAATGGCTTTTGTGGTGAATCCATTTTCAAGATTGTTGATGATCTCTTTCAGCAATATTAAATTACCATGTTGTTAATGTGCAACACTCTTTTAAGTATCTCTCTTTGTGTTTCAGCTCCCCGAGGCAGAGGAGGAAGTTTTACGGGACAAGCACCCATGAAAGCTTCTCCCATGAAAGCTTCTCCCATGAAAGCTTCTCCCATGAAAGCTTCTCCCATGAAAGCTTCTCCCATGAAAGCTTCTCCCATGAAGGCCTCGGCTATAAAAGCATCACCCAGTAAGGGCTTAACCGTGAAGGTTTCACCCATGAAAGCTTCGCCCATGAAGGCCAACAGCGCTTCTCCAGGTTCTTCAGCAAAAGTGATTCCTATTGCAAGCCTCAACCCCTACCAAAGCAAGTAAGTGCAAGTTATCTTGGTCTAAATTTGCTCACTTTTATATACATCAGAGGTCTAAGACTCATTTTAGCATGCAGCTCAAATGTATTTTAAGTTGGTCAGACCTAGGAGACAGTGACTTTAAAAAAAATAAAGACAACCAAATGTTTTCTAATTATTTTAGTGTAAAGACGAACCCTTACATTGTGAGACATTCAATTTTAACTGTCCGGTTTTGTATTTATTTCCACATTCAGTCGTGTGTCATTACAAAGAAACAGAACTGTTGGAACTTAAAGAGACGTGCTGACATGTCTCTGTAGTTTAACCATCTTACTTTGGTGTATTGTGGCAGGCGGTGGATAGTGTTGTTGTAACTCAGAAGGATATAAAACAGATAAATCAAACATCTGAGTCAGAAAAAATGAACAATTTGGATATGTTGCTGTGGGCAGGATTGGACCTTTTAGTGGCCACTTGTACCTTACATTAGACACCCTTCACATGCATGTACTGTATGTGAGTTAAGTTCTGTAGCAGATCATTGTAAAGTTGTGAAGTTGAATCTGACTTGCCCATATTTCTTCCTAATTTCCAAACAAACTTTAAGCTGTATATGTTTATGATTTCACTTTGATTTTGTTGCTTTTCTGCTCATCAGCTAAACTACTTTCTCTCACGCTGTGACTCTGCTTCCCCGCTTGCTACCATTTCTTGGTAGCACTTTGGGGCATGTGTTGACGCATGCATGTATGAGCATTCATTTTTTTTTCACTCACAATGTGTGTGGCTGTGTGAATTTGAGTGTGCATGTGTTATACAACCCATTTGCATGGAAATGAAATGAAATGACCGATCTTGCCTTGGAAACGGACACTTTTGCAGCAGGTACTGCTGGGTCTTTATGGTCTGCTGCTGAGGTTTTGATTTTGTTATTTGGCCCGGTGGGGATTTGGCTAACCACGTTTTTTCCCTTTTCCTTCCCTCTTACAGTTTCACCTCCAGGGTTCCATTTTACTGCACCCCTCCCACCCTCATGTTTCTTATCGTTTCATTAGGCATAAGTCTCTGTCTCTGACCTTAAAGTTAGCTACAAAAAGACAAGAGCACAGCATAACAAGCTCTAGTTGCCCAGATTGTAGTGAAGGCACCCTGTCAACTCTCTCTGTGTTTGGGCACTGATAACGTAGCACTGTTTGAAATTGCAAGCTGTAAAGATAACTGTGCCTCTAGGTGTTGTAATAAACTGATGACTGTTCCTACTTTGAAGTTGGGGAGTACCTACAGTGAGTAAAACAGATGACTTCAGCAGCTGTAGTCCTTCTATGAACATTTGGGTGAGATTAAAAGTGGAGGTTTGTTGTCGTTGTGTGACACAGTGTTACATGCAGTGGATTATATAGTGATGCTTTCTATGTGTGCAAGGTCTTTTATGGCTGTTCGCATGGCTTTCCCCATCCCATTCTGGTGTTGTTAAGTAAAAGCATCTAGAGCAGACTATAATTGGCTTTTGACTGCCATAAACCTTGGTGTAGCAGTCTTATCCATACTGAGCAGGAAATAGGGTTCACTCGAGGCCAGCAGCTGCTCTTATGATAGGGGATTTAATTGCAGGCAAAGTTATAGTATGAATATCCTCCACTGCAAAATTATCAATGCAGTCAAAAAGAATCCTGCTTCATAAAGTGCAGAGCATGGTTGGCTGTTGTTAAAAACAGAACAAGAAGCACATCCAGGACTTGGCAGATGTGCAACAACCAGTTCACTCTTTGAAAAGAAAGTTGTGAGATGCTTTATTTTTCCCTTTCACTGAACTTTAAAAAGACTGTGAAGACACTCATTCAATTTCCTAGGAAATTGTTCTTTTTGTGCAGTTGTGTTACACATTGGTGACTGATGTGTGCTGAGCTGGAATGCTCATTAACAAAAAAGGAGGCTTTTTAAAGTGTCTGCAGCATTATTTACTGTTTGACCTTTAGACTCGTTCCTTTAGTTAAGTTTCACACAGCTGTGCTGTTAAAGACAACTTATTTGCAGTAATTTGTTATTTTTAACAAAGTATTTATATTAAATGCCCTGTTTGTATTTGCATAATGAATATCTGATGATGGAACACGGTGGAAGGGATTCGTGTATTTACAAGGTGCAGGGCTTTAATGAACCAAGGATTTTTGTTTGACAAAAATTCTCCACTTATAACGTCTCATTCATTCATTCAAGCACTTTTTATACAAGTGCTTTCTATCTAACATTCACAGTCTAATGAGTGCATTAGGAGCAACTTACAACACTCTTCCCTTAAAAGTAAATACTGCCCAGAAAGTGAGCTACCTTGGTGGAGCTTTGTGTGCTTAAAACAAGAGTGCTTCTTTTTTTAAAGTGAAATCATACCAGCAGACTGAGCAATTTTTCCATTCAAACAAAGAGGAAGTTTCACATCGAGCTTGGTCTAGGTGAACCTACTGCTACCAGCAGACACTGGAGCCAGTGAAGCTGTAGCTGTAGCCTAAAGCATTAAAGATTGAAGTTGGTGGAACATCATAATGCAGGCTAGCTACAGTAGCTTAACTTAAATGGATCAGCTCTGTAATGGTATAAATGGTTTTTTGCCTTATGAAATTAGCACTGGTGATTTAGTGACCGGTGATTTAGTAATTATCAGGTCAGATGAGAGCATATCGACCAAACAATTGACAATACTTTGGTAAGTGGTTAGTGTGCCAAGGCCAGTGAGTTCTCAACAAGTCAGTTTTTTTATGGTTTGTCATCTAAAATAACTTTGATGAAGTGTTAAGAGGATATATTTTTGACATATGACTGGCATCCTGTCCAGGGTGTACCCTGCTGCTCGCACTATGTGAGCTGTGACAGGCTCCAGGCTTTAGTACAATCACTGCCAAAGACAAAATTATCTAGCAATCAGTCTTTTTATAATATACAATAGTGTTAATTGTGTTTTATAGTCACAGAACAAAATTGCTCTAGGAGGTCTTGAATGATTAGTGATTTATCAGTCACTGATTAATACAGATTGATTTTTATTTTTTTTCCATAGGTGGACTATCAGAGCCAGAGTCACCAACAAGTCGAGCATTCGCACGTGGAGTAACTCCAGAGGAGAGGGCAAGCTCTTCTCCTTTGAGATAGTGGATGAGAGTGTAAGTAGAGGAGTAGAGAGGTCTTATTAAATCTGACTGTTGCATCTTAACATGGTCACACGTGGCTGATTTTTGCCTTCTATGTGCAATGAAATGGTGTTAAATAGAAACGTGCTTGTCAACAGGGTGAAATCAGGATCACTGCTTTCAACAAGGAAGTGGACAAGTTTTTCTCTCTAGTGGAGCAAGGCAAGGTGAGCAGATCCCAGTCATCTGTATCCATCCACACTTGAAGCGATAAGTGCTTCCTTGGAAATTTCAGGCAAAAATTATAAGTCTTTACAGAGTTTTATGACTCAAGAGTGGAAAGAAAGGTTTGCGCTTGCATTCGAGCCAATAAATCTGACTGAATACTCATTTTGACAAAAGAAAGACGATCTCTAAAGGCTGTAAAAATTGACACACTACTTGCGGCTTAAGTCTCAGGTATTCATTTTCTATTCACACACAGCTCCTCAAACAACATTGGTGAAATACTGCCTAATAAAATCCTTCTGTAAAATCCTCTCATGTCTGCAGGACTTTTGGATTTTATAGGGGAGACTCATTAAGTCATTTTTGCTGAAATATATACGTGTGTGTTTGAGACATATTGAGCAATGTGGATATGTAAGGCTGGAAATGTGTGTAAGAAAATTTAAAATGCGCCATTTTGATATTGTTTGGCTGTGGTTCGGGTGTCTCATTACCATTATTGTGTCAGAAATAACTGTTAGCCTTGCTGTTTATGTTCTTAGCCAGAGGCTTTAGGGCTGACATAAATGTCTGTCACTCAGAGCTTAAGGAATTGATACAGGCGTTACAGATTTAAGTGTGTTCTTGTAAATTATTAAAGGATTGGTATGAATTTTTATCCATCTTTATACAGTACCTAAATATCTGTATTAGTACAGGAATTTTGTTGGTGACCATAATCATTATTTCTCTTCTTATAAAGAGAGTAGACTGTACGACACTGGGAGTAAAACAGGATTTATTTGGGTGAAAAGCTAATATGATTGATCAGCATTCTTCAATTTATCTCTGTATCTTTTTTTCTAATAATAAGATAAAGCTTTATTGTCGGTGTTGTCTCCCATGAATGGCACTACTATATTATATGAAAGAGACCCATGAAGCTAACATATTTCAAGAAGAACTTAGGGGCTGCTAAATATTTGTGTTCATTTTCCTGCAGATGAATAATCTTTTAATATTTTTACAGGATGAACTGCTAGATGTTTCTTTATCTACTTGATCCACTGTTGCTTACGATTTGTGTAGTCTTTTGTCTTGTTCATCCTTGCTTCTGAAAAACTGACTTGGCTACAGTTACTCGAATACATACCCAAAGGTTTACCCTTCATTTAAAGATTCAGTCTAGTGGATAAATCCTGTGGTAATTTAGGTATAAAAGAGGCTTTCGTCACACTGAGTTTCATTGCACTACAAGCAATCTCTCTCTTCACTTCAAGTTTAGAGGGTGAGCATGATTACAATAACCAGTCACCCCCCTCAATGTGCAAATGGGCATGTATGATTGAATACTAGAAAGTCGAGCACTGATGCTTATGTGTGTCTCTGCCAAACCAGATGGTCTTAAAGAATCTTGGAAATATCATGTAGTAATAGGATCATCTTTTGACCAGAGGGCCCTGGTTCAAAACCCGTGTCAGAAAGCATCCATATTAGAAAGAAATGCTATGCCTACAAGCTCCAGCTGCAATTACATAACTGACACAGACACTGACCCTTGGGCTTACTGCAGGGCTGCAAATCAAACAAGATATTTGATCAAATTTAAGTATGGTTATAAAAATTCTAAATGATTGTAAGGAATAATTATTTATTAATTATAATAATTTTATTAAATCATTGCATCTTGCTTTCAAGTGGCTACATTCATAAAAACACGATCAGCAAGACAGATTCATATAATAGTGCTGCAGATAAGTAAAACAATCTTTCAAAAGTGGATACAAATGCCAAAATATCCATGATTGTCTCTATGCAACCATTAATCTGAGAAATCCCATTAGCCACTTCAATTTTACGAATTTTAAAAATTTCCAGTTTGGCTATTATTTCTATTATTATTACTACACAGTTTCAGCCAATACATTTCTGAGATTTTACTCTTGATTTATATGCTCTGTACTTCACTTTACTTAAAAAACTTGTTCAGGCCTTTTTTCGTCACATGTAAAACAAAATAATTGCAATGAGACACTGACAGTGAAGCTCCAGTGGACCGATAAAAATTGCACTGTGCTATGCAAGCAGAGGAATTACCCTTTTACCTCTTTGATAGTATGCTTACAACTAGGTTCAGACATTTAACAGTCATCCGGTGCCAATTTATTCGTGTATGATTCAGTGAATTTCATGTGTTCAATGCACCATCACACCCTTTGCTCAGCTCACTCACAGTGAATTTTCAATCATTTATTCTGTAACAGGCTAACACAGAGATAACCTTTTACCATCACACCAAAAGCCACTTTCAGTGAACTACAGCTCTTTGGATAGATGCAAACCTAAAACCTTACTGTGAGGCAGCTAATATAACACTGTGCTGCCTAACTGTTTGTTTCTTTGGTTAACTAATGTAAGTAGTTAAAATACACTGTCAAGATTTATTGTTAGTTCATCTTCTAACGTCTCCTGGTTTAGTCCGTGGAGAATGACTGTAGATTACACTCACCTAGCACTCAAGCACTTTTAATATGCATCTGCAAACACATTTTTAACACTCACATGCAATCCAGGATGGATGGGTAAGGAGATACTTGGGACTCAGTATCTTATTCAGTCCCGAGGCACTATAAACAACAAGATTTTTGGTGGTAATAGGTGAGAATTGAGTAACCAGTGAGGAGTGTATAGGTCCAGGAGATGTTTATCATTACACCCATATTTGCAAATTATTAAAAAAACCACTTCTGAGAAATTTCAGCCTTCTATAGTTGACTTTTATGTGTTCAGTTGTGTATGATTTGACATCAAGATCATTCAAAATTGGATTTCTAGTTTACTTTGGAAAAATATTATGTTTTCTTGCCTTTTTTGATAGCTAACATGAAATTGTGTACCATCTTGAGTTTTCAAATAACTAATGGGCTTTATCAAAAAGCACTTATAAGAATCTGTGTACCAATTTTTGGATATTTTGATATGTATCTCCACCTGTGAATGATTTCCTTGTGC
Organism: Oreochromis aureus; assembly: GCF_013358895.1. Taxonomy (NCBI): domain Eukaryota; kingdom Metazoa; phylum Chordata; class Actinopteri; order Cichliformes; family Cichlidae; genus Oreochromis; species Oreochromis aureus. Next base: position 18,318,706 of record NC_052951.1, read on the forward strand.
TGTTAAACGTATCTGCTGCATTGTAATGATAAATCTTTCTATAATGATCGCAGCATATTATAAATCCTAATTCTTTTGATTTCCATGTATATATATTATATTCATTGTATCATCACCCTGCAAATGTGATGTTACCTCCTCCGTTTGCGTGTGTTTGATTTATTACGTTCAGTGTACGTTGCAGAACATAGGAGTCACCAAGAATTTTATCTGCAACAGAATTTTGTTTAACTCACTACTTAATACAGAAGGAAACATTTTTGCGCTTTCAAAAAAGAAAAATGTCAGCCCTGTAAATGTTTTGTGGGTAAAAAAAATAATTGAAGACATTCTGTCTCAAGAATCCAAATCATTTTGGCAAGTAATATAAATATAATTTAGTTTTTTGTTTTTTAGAAGAAACCTCAAAGAACTGAGAACATTTTTAATCAAGTAAAAATAAATCTGCTGCACATAGATTCCTTTGTTCTATAATCACTGACAATATTTTTTTTCTAGAAAGATTAAGTAAACACCAGTCGAAATCATCTCAGCCACCTGTTCCTGTCTTGTCTACCTGTCCGATTACCTGACAGGTAGAACACATGGTAAAACGCTTGCGTGTTTTAGTCCCGCCCACAGAGCTTAATAACTCAATTAACCCTGGCTATCATTTTGGTAGTCACATTGGCTCAGGTATCAGCCACTGGCAGTGACTCCTAACACAGGCTCATATCCAATTTATGTCCTCTGCCCTCCAAAGATAAAGGAACGAATCCATCGTCTCTTCGTGATCTGGGTATTGACAGAGCAGTGAGTGGGTGTGACTGGCTCTGAGCAGCCAGAATGCTTATCACATTGGTTTCATGCTCCCATCTCTGTGTGGGGTAAATCAGAGGGGGAAGAATGAAGGAAAAGGAAGAGAGTCACAGAGACAAACTGGGAGGCGGAAAGAGAGGGGGGATATCGGAGACTTGGGAGAGTAAATGAAGAAGTGAGCCTCGCAGATTGAGTTTAAATTATGCTGTTTAGCAGCCTTGCTCTCAGCTGCTTCTCATTTTCTGGTGAATTAGAGGACTGATGGGGCTGATATGACACCACATTTTAGTTGGACCTGAAGGTTTTCCACTCTTATTAGGTTTTTCGTTGAACACAAGCAGCCTTTTAAAAATTATTTCCTTTTACACGATCAATAAATGGGTGACCCACTCAATCAATTGCATTAAATGTACAGGAAACTGCAGATTTTCAAGTCAAATTTTTATGATGTCAACAACTTTGATCTAATGTTCTCGGTAGGTGTACTACATCTCCAAGGCTACACTCAAGCCGGCCAACAAACAGTACACCACGCTGAAGAACGACTACGAGATGACCCTCCACGCTCACTCATCCATCGTGCCATGTGATGACAATCAGAGCATCCCCACAGTGCACTGTGACTTTGTGCCCATCGCAGAACTGGAAAATCGAGACAAAGATGCTATCATTGGTAAGAGACAACATTTATCACACTTTATTTATACATTTCTCCAATTTAACAGATAAAAGAACAACTTAACAGTGAGTGAGCAGGTAGAGCTTCAGTGTCAAGGATGGTTAGAAAAAAGGCAAAAGCAGGAGACGTGACTACTTGCTTCTTCTGTTTTTTTTAAGCCTCACAAAACCAAACTGCATCTGACAAGCTCAGTTTTTGCAATCACAGCTCAGAAACATTACTAATGAACTCATCCAGATGGGAATTTGTCACACCAATCGGCAGACTGCAGTGAGTGTTCTGATGATGACCTGACTCACAGCCTCTTCAAACTTTGTGGAACAACTGCTTAAACAGAGCGTTAAAGATAGAAACTTTAGTGTGATTCAGCAACTGTGTTGTGCGTGTGTATGTTTTACAAATCAGAAGCCAAAACAAAAAACATACCAGTGACTGTTGTGTGAGTCAATCCAGGCAAAGAATACAACACATTTCTCAATCATGAAAGAATATTTTCATATTTTTACCTAAAACGAAATATCTGTTACCTTTTTTTTTCTCTGTGATGTTATCTTGTGTACCACATTAGATTGACTCCATTAACAGGAAAACCTCATGAATATTACTCTTTTAATTAGGATTAATTTTTTTGTCTTTAAAATCAAAAATCATTTAGATAAAGGCTTTATGACTTCAGTTCAGTTAGTGTTTTTTTTGCCCATGGAGTATCATACTATCTGATTGCAATTTAAACTGGCCTGGCCCACCCATTTTGTTTATACTTTTAATTTGAAAGAGAAATTGCTGTATGTCACAAGTGAATTTAAATTACTTGTGAAATTAGAATGAATGGGCTTTTATGGTTTTTAGAAATGGGCTGTTGTTGACATGACAAGACATGTTTTTCTGCTTCTAGTGTTTAGACTCAAACAATTAGGCCATAGGTGTAAATGCTACAAAAAAACGAATCTATTTGACAGGCACGTTCGTGTCAGTTGTAAGCCAGATGTCTTGGGAAAATTTGTTATGGCAGGATTAAAATCAAGGTTAATTCAGGCATACTGTAAGAGAAGTCATAGGAAAACGATTACATTTATTCTGCTGTTTTTATTAAGTTTTGTTGTGGCTCCTGCACAGTGTGCTTGACAGGTAAGTTTTATCTTCTTGGCAGATAAGTTGGGATGATCCAAATGAAGATTAGGTTTGAGACAGTAATTTGGTAGTGTTTTTACTTTTTATTAGTGAGACAACTCCACCCATGAAGGGAGAAAATATATATATATGTATATATGCACAAATATACTGTTTTCCAGACTTTATTTTCTCTGAATGCCCTCTAGACTAGGTGTCTTCTTCCACTAATAACTATAAAAAAAACAATTTGTTTAATCTCCGACTTGTACCCCGAGACTGAGCTCTGAATGTGAAACCATCACAGAAGTTGATGTTTGTACTCTGCACAAGTACAAACAAGGATCTTCAGTTAACAATAAAACAAAATAGCAGTCAGACTGGAAGGAGTCCAGAAACGTACAAGGACACTACCTTGAAGGGGAGATCTGTCAAATTTAAATCTGTTTTCACTTTTGATTTGTATTGGCCTGACTTCACTTTAGTTTGTGATTTTTGATGTAATTCTCACAGGAATCAGGTGTTTTTGTTGCTTAGTTTTTATTTATTTATTCCAATACATTTTTTGTGCAAGCTAAAAATAAACAGATTTTTAAAACAAGATTAAAGAGGAATTTCACACTAAATCCTGTTTGGATGAAACCTATTCTGCTGGCCTCTGTGGGTTGAAAAGTTCAGGTCTGTTGCATTTGTCTTATGCTAGAGCTGTGCGCTGTGTAAGATTTGATTTTTTGCATTGCACAGTAATCCAGTGTTGTAGCGTCATGGGCTAACAGAGCAAGTAAGAAAACTGACTGATAGCACAGAACCAGGCGTGTTAAGTCTTTTAAGTGCCAGACACACTATATTGGAAAAGAAATTAATGGTCAGAAAGAAATATAAGCAACTGGCTGTACCCTACCAATTGAAAGCTCCATGTAGGTTTACATCCTGAACAGTAATATTACATGGTTACATTATTGGAAACTACCAGCACAGCACCACACTAAATAGTTCAGAGATGCACTGAGCAGTTTAGCTGTAGGAGTGCGTTTGCGTTGGTCACTGAGGGGCAGTGTTACATGTCCTGTGTGTCATCTGTTGACTCTCCATTCGCTCTCTCCCTCGACTGCCTCTCACGCTACTCCTTTGTTAAATAGGGGATTATAACATGGTAATGAGAACTGTCAGCCTGTTCCTGTGGTGATAATGGAGTTCAGAGGTGGATGACGTCTCAATCATAATGGAATTAAGGAGGGCTGAGAGAGCACTGACAGAAATACCGGGAGGATGGGTAGGAAGGGGAGAGTGTAGAAAAAGGCTAGCAGAGAAGGCAGAAAGGCAAGATGAGTGATCTGAAGAAAAGGTGTTGTTATTCAGTCTTGTTACTTTGTTAAATACATGAACACAAATGTGTAAATCCTCAGGAGACCATGAAATGTGCTACAGACACCCCGCCCCTCCCCCTCGTAGATTTTTTTTGTGTGTTTTAGTTCACGTACACAAGGAGATAAATAATGTTATAAACATAATTTATCTCAAGTGAAATGGCAACAGTCAGCCGCAGTGAGGCTTTTCAGAGATGGCAATATTCAAAATAGTAATAGTGAAATAGTAAAAACAGTATTTGTAATTACCAAAAATCATTTCTTATCTTTCAGTAATGGTTAATCCACCTTTATGCACAAACCTTTTAATTCCAATGATGTTTTTAATACTAAAATATGATTATTGTTGTTATCCATGCATTTTCACATTTGCTTTTTTATAAAAAACACAAAAAAAACCATTGTACACATGATTGTTTTTTGATTAAAATGCCAAATTACTGTTATTTCCTTGCGTTCCTGGACAGAAAAAATAGTTTAAATGGATGGATGTCATGCTTGATTAATTTCTGACTTGTCTAGATTTTGGTATAAAACATTTATTTAGTTTGTTATTTGCTTAATAAATAAATATTTGTGTTTTCTTATGACAGGTAGTCAACACCAGTCTGATACCTATAATCACCCATCAGAGATATGATGTAAATGTCTGATCTTGTTAATATGACAGCTTGTTGTTTTTACAGAATTTAATGCATGGAAAAGATATTTGGGGTAATTTATCAGTGGTGTCATCACATAGCAGCATTTTTATAATACTACAGTACTGTTTGCAGCACATGTAGCAGACTACACACACCAGAGCAGATGCTGGTACCAAGCAGTTTCTTCACAGTGAGACGATAATTACTTTATGAAATACACTGCTGGAGACAATGACCGCAAAGACACAAAATAGTACCTGATTTACATGTTGATGAGAGCTTGATTTTGACCCAGAAGCCAAACAGCTTTTTTAGCCACAACCAGGAAATTGTACACTTCAGGTACCAGGTACTTCAGATTTAACTTCAGGTTTATTAGCAGGAGTATGTTTGTGCACTACCAGTTTGTCCTCCATGGTTAGACTATCAGTGCACAATTCTGTCATTTTCTGATGTATCTGAGGGAACAAATGATCTGAATGCCACGGTGAATGCCATCATGTGGCTGTTTACAGCACTTTGAAACAGACAGCTTACAGGGAGTGATCCAGTTATAGCAGGAGGAAACTGTGATGAGCTTCTTAAGAAGACTATCTAGATGGAGAAATCTGCCATATTCAGTCATGTTTTCTTTATGCTTTTTATGGGTGGAGTCATACCTTTTTGATTCCACCTTGTAAAGGAACATCACAATTGTTGACTCAAGTCGAACTGAAATCTGTATTTGAATATTTTGTTTTTATCAACTTTTCTTTATTATCTTAGAGCTCCTCATTGCTCCTCAGTGCAGTAATCCTGAATGAAGTGTTTAGGCCTTGAACATGACAAGAAACTTGAAAGAGGGATGAGTGTATTTGTTGTCATTTGGAAAGTGGTGCTGGGTGTTAGCCAGCCTGGTATGACATTTATGTCACTCTGCTGTAACTTGGCAATATCAGAGGGGTGTCAGCTCTGTGCTCTGTTGGGCCTTTACTGCTTATGATGTGATAACACTTCATATTATGTAGAGTATATCCAGGGGGCATTTTTAAACTCTACACTGTGTAGAGACATCTCAGGAGGTGCTCTTCACATAACGCCCTTTTTCATACCCGACTGTAAGGATATTGTCTTCCTGTTATCAAGAGATGGAGTTGTAAAATGATTTTCTCTACCTCTAGATGTGATTGGAATATGTAAGAGTGCTGAGGATGTATCCCGTATCACCACTAAGAACAGCAGAGAAGTCTCCAAGAGGGCTCTCAGCATAATCGACCAAACAGGCAAAGTCGTGACAGTCACACTGTGGGGCGAAGAGGTAATAACTGTAATCTCTTTCTCACGCTCTGTCTTTTTGTATCCATGGATTGATTTCCAATTTGACATTAAAAAGTGTTGAACACTCTTTAATTGAACGTGTTTATGAAGGTGCCCATGCATGTATGTGCGCATACATCCATGCATATGTACTCTCACATCTCTCTTTGGGTGCTCTCGAGTACAAAAACACTTTGATTAGGTTTTCTGGGCTGTAAAATTTGGATCGGTCAAATCATTCCTGTGACCTTCAGGGCTGTTTTGAACGAGAGTCTCCTATTTGAGACAGAAGGCTAAATAACTCTCGAATGTGCATGAAATAGCGCTATTCTTCTCTAAGCTCATTCGATCTGCAAGAGCTAATCCCCTACTCTTTGCAGAAATCCAAAAATGACTTTCAAATTAACTTGTAGGTTGTCCAATTATGAAAGCACACCATACCAAATATTACTTTCTGGTGTCTTCAAGCTGCAGACACAGACTAAACATGTAAGAGACAATAATACAACTGCTTTTGCAGCCTCGCATTCTGTCTCCTGAATTACTTTCTTAGACACTCTCTTTTTTTTTCTTCTTCTTTTTTCTTTCTCCAGGCAGAAAATTTTGATGGCTCTACGCAGCCAGTGGTTGCCATCAAAGGAGCTCGATTGTCTGATTTTGGGGGAAGATCTCTCTCTGCATTGTTCAGTTCAACAGTCATGGTCAACCCAGATATACCACAGGCCTTTAGACTGAGAGCCTGGTGAGTCACTCTGATGTGCAGCCATACACCAACAATTATACACTTGCACTGATAATAACATCAATAAGTTCTTTGTAAAAAAAAAGACCCAACTGCATTGCTCATACAAATGAAATGAGGCATGGTAAATTCCACCAGGCGTCTCACACATAAATATAAATGCAAAGCCCCAGTGATTACTTGGCTGGAGACTGGTGGCATGTGCCCCCTCAGTCCCAGCAGGACTCAAGACAGGATGTAGACAGAAGGGCGGTAGGAGGGAGCACCACAAAAGTAAAGCCCAAGTATTTGTGTTTTCCAGCTCCTAACTGCTTTTGTACTTGCTCACAAAGATGGGAACGTGGTGAGCAGCATCAGACTGGATTCTTATTAGCAGTTCCTGTGGAGGGATTTTGAATTATGACTCATTCACTCATTAAGGCTGTTCCCAAGTCTGGACACTGTTAAAACAAAAACGCTGTTTCCTTTTTCCTCCCTCTGTGTGTGTGTGTGTGTGTGTACATAACAATCCTTCAGTGTGCATATGATTGCCTGTGTGCTACTCTTGAAATCTATTCTTAGGCACTAAATTGCATCAAACAGCACTCATACCTTCAAAGTGTAAATACAGTAAATTCAGGCGTGTTCCCGAAGGCAGTGTTCTGTTCACACTTTTAAATTGTTAATGACTGCATTATGAATTCTGCTAATTGTTCCATGATTGATCATTTTGGCCACTTTTATGGGTACGTTATATTAGTTATGACAGTTACTTATGTGTGCAGGAGAAAGTGAAGGGGTAGGCTGCATTGCTCTAGCTTTAATCTTGGTCTTATTGGTCTCTGGTGTTGATATTTAAAGGGCTAAATAAGTAAAAAAAAACTGCACCCTCCTTCCTTTCATCACTTCTTCCATTCTCCTCTAATCCGCAGCTTTTCCTCTCGATCTCAGCTGCTGTTTGGTCCTTATTCAAGTTTACATGCTGGCAGCAGTCAATGAATGACAATGAAGTTAGTCAAGTACCAGACAGTTATCCACTTATTTTTTATATTTAGGTCTGCGCTTTAGAAAGACAAAGGAGGTCTGTCTGACTCTACTTCCTGTGGCGATGCGGTGCTATGTGGGATTGTTTGGACCAGACTTCTTTGCATAATTCAAGGAAGCTGATGAATTTGGATGATGAGTTGATTAGATCGCACTGCTTAGTTAGACTGCTGAGCAGGAGTCACACTGATCCATGAAGATTTTAGATGGTATATTAAAAAGGTAGATAAATTAATAAAAGGCATGCATAGACAATACTCGACAGGTTTTATTTATTTGTATTTTTCACTTGGTGAATGAACTATGAATGTGGATGCTAATGTATGCAGAGAAAAAAGGATAAATGGTCTGTTAATGCATTTGGCAGCCATATGTCAGATCAGATATATTGCAGGATGTTGTGTCTGGAAATCAGTTACAAGAGCGATTCAGACATGTCTGAAGATGGCTTATTTGGATTATAATTGATACAGTGCAGTTAGCGATTGAGTTTAGTTACTCCTCAAGAAAATGCCTTAGAACAAACATGTAAAAAAAATATACACACATTTGCTTTGACACTTTCTTTTTCACAAATAGATACACTGCCGAACATATTCAGATCCAGTGTTCATGGAACATCTAGTGTAGTTTAATATTTTCAGTATCCAGGGATCTTTACTTGTGTCCTCAAGCATACGCTGTGTTTTCTTTTGACTTATCAAATCCGTATTTCTTTTCCCTGCTCTCTGTATAATGTGCATGACAATTTAAAAAGAATATACCAATGTGTTTTGGTTCATAGGCATGCCTGGACATACACCCATCAGGCATAACATTATGACCACCTGTTTAATATTGTGTTGGTACCCTTTTTGCTGCCATACAGCTCTGACTTGTCATGGATTCTACTGGATCCCTGAAGGTATGCTGAGGTATCTGGACCAAGATTTTAGCCTCCATGGATCAGGCTTGTTTGTCCAACACATGCCACAAATGCTTGATTGGATTGAGGGCTTTAAAATTTGGAGACCAAGTCAATACCTCATGAACCATTCCTGAACCATTTTCGCTTTGTGGCAGGGTGCATTATCCTGCTGAAAGAGAGCTCAAGGAATGCCATTTCAGTGAAAGGGTGTACATGGTCTGCAACAGTGTTTAGGTAGTTACTACATGTAAAAGTAACATCCACATGAATGGATCCAAGGTTTCCCAGCAGAACATTGCCCAAAGCATCACCCTGCCACTCCCGACTTGCCTTTTTCTCATAGTGCATCCTGGTGCTGGGTGTTTCCTGGGTAATCAATGCACACACAGTTGGCCATCCACGTGTTGTAAAAGAAAGTGTGACTCATCAGACCAGGCCACCTTCTTCCATTCCGCTCTGCTCCATTTCTGATCCTCACTCTCAGTGGTGAACAGGGGGCATGATCACTCTGACTGGTTTGCGGCTATACAGCCCCGTACACAAGAAACTGTGATCGACTGTGTATTCGGACACTTTTTTATCAGAAATTCGCATAAACGTTTTCGGCAATTTGAGCTAGAGTAGCTCATCCGTTCGCTCTCCACATGCATTAGTGAACCTTGGCCAATCAGGGCCCTGTCACTGGTTCACCAGCGTTCCTCCCTTGGACTGCTATTAATAGATTGTGACCGCAAACACCCCGCTGACCCAGTCATCTAGCCATCATAATTTGGCACTTGTCAAACTCACTCAAATCCTTGAACATGTCCATTTATCCTGCTTGTAACGCATCAACTTTGAGGACAAAATGTTCAATCGCTCCCTAATATATCCAACCCACTGACAGGTGCCATGATGAAGAGAGAATCAGTATTATTCACTTCACCTGTCAGTGCTTATAATGCTATGCATAATCAACGCATATTTATTCATGTACGTGTCATCTCTATAGGTATGACCGGGAAGGCTTTGCAATCAACAGCCAGTCGCTGACAGAGACCAGGTCAGCAGGCACAGGATTAAACGTGAACTGGAAAACACTGAGCGACATTAAGAATGAAGACATGGGCCATGGAGAGAAGGTGACGTCAGCACATGCAAAAATACTTACATACACATTGCATTACCTTATTTCCAAAGACATTATCATTACATGCATTTAGATTTAAAAGGGAAATAAAATAAAGATCACTGAAGGTTTACTTTACCCAAATAGCAGCCAATATCAGAATAAATTTTAGGAATGGGGTGGACGAGACTAAAGTAAGATCCATGGACGGCATTAAAATGTTCTTTGCAGTTAGGATTAGGTGACTTGTTTTACAGTCTTTGATTGTTTTATGTTTTATTAATTGTTTTATGAACCACAAGCAGCTACAGTGCTTGCTACATTGAATGGACAGTGGGGGATCTGCAGTAAATCTGATCAAAATTAAACCACAAGGTGTTAAACAGCAAAAGGGTAAATCTTGTTGTTTGTGTTGCAGTTTTAGTTTGATTTCTGAGTCAGTTCTTTATGAAAGTCTTGGTAGGAAGCAGATTGATATGTGAGTCAGAAAATCCTTCTCTCACTCAGGCAGCTGGCTACTGTTTGAAGAGGAATGAAAGAGACCCTGTGCAGATGATGTAACATCAGCATAGCTACAGTACAGCCAAGGTTGATAACAGAAAATCTTTCCAGCGTTGTAAGACAAGCACTGTAAACATTGAGTTTTGGCACCAGCCCCCAAAAATCAAAGAGTTAAAGCTTTAATGCTTTGAAAGTTTCCAGTCACATGGGGACAAATCCATCATGTTGACGGACTTTGACGTCAGGAGTGTAATGCTGTTTTTACATTTTTTATTTCTTAACTTGAACTTGCTTGCTCTTGTTACCTTCACAGTGTGGATTGGGCTTTCTTGAATTACATATACAGCTGCGTCTGGACAAATTAGAATATTGCAAAAAAGATTGTGTTTTGTTTCATATATTCTGTATTCATTACACATGAATTGAAATAAATATAGTGATATGTTTATTTAGGCGATTACAGTTTTTAGGTCACGAAAATCAAAAATGCAGCATTACAGAAAGTGTATCCTTTGGTGTAGTGCAGTACATTCAACTGCAGTCACTTGGAAGACTGTTGAATTAGCAGTTTTCCAGATGACAATGCTCGACCCTCCACAAAGAGAGTAAGCTACATAAGGTTACTGCTGAAAAAGCTGGCTGTTTGCAGAGTGGTGTACCAAACTGTATCAGTGAAGAGTTCACTGGAAGGGAAAGTGTGCTAGGAACGGTGTGCGGGATGACCATACCCTTCATGAGTAGTCACAAAGAGTAGTCTGAGGCTGGTGTCAATCTCACCACGCAGATGTCTTCAGGAAAGGAGGTACAACTGTTGCATTGCTAATATAAGTGATGTCAAGCCACTACTAAACCAAAGATGGCGTCAGAAGGGTCTTACCTGTGCTTAGGAAAAAGAACTGGAGTGGTCCAAAGTCCTCTTTTTAGATGAAAGTAAATTTTGCATTTCATTTGCAAATCAAGGTCAAAGAGTCTAGATGAAGAGTGAGGAGGCACAGAATCCAAGGTGTTTGAAGTCCAGTGTGAAGTTTCCACAGTCTGTGATGATTTGGGTGCCGTGTCATCTGCTGGTTTTGGTGGAGCTTGGTCAGCTGTGTTTAATCAAAGTCCAAAGTCAATGCGGGCGTAAAACAGGAGATTTTGAAGTACTGAACCACACAGAGAATCTATGGGGTATTTTCAAGAGGAAGATGACAAAAATCCCCAAATCCAGATGAGCTGATGGCAGCAAGCGATCTGGACTTCAGTAACACCTCAGCTTTGCCACAAGTGCCACGCCATGCTGCTCCAGTAAAAGGAGCCCCAACATTTTTTATCTAATCGTGGAAAAATATTCTTATAATCTGAGATACTGGATTTCTGAGCATTAAGAGCTGCAAGCCATCATCTTCAAAATTAAATTTAAAAAAAGACTTGAAATATTTCACTTTGTATGTAGTGAATATACGATGTAATGCACTGTATGAAAGGGAAATTGCTGAAAAATCAGGAACTCACAAAGTGCAAATAACATTATATTACATTTAATTCTACAAACAAAGATGCTGTATTTTTTTCCCTGTCCTGTAAGAAAATAACCAGAATTTCTTTTAAATTCATGTCAGAATTCATTCACAGCACGGCCGAGTCTGAATATGGTCATGCCAATAAAGCCATTATCGCTGAACTGAACCCACAAAAGGCACGATGAGCAATCCTGACTGCTAAACATCACAGGGTCATAATGTGATTGAAGGCCTCTTATTAAAAACTATCAAAGAAGATTTTCTGTAAACAGACATGGTTTCAGTGATTTTTAGACCTGACTGCTGCTCAGCCTCATTTGAATGTAAGCATTTAGACAAACACAAATCCACAGTCAGTCTTCCATTCATTGTAAACAGAGCAGCTCTAGGCTGTGCCTTGCTATGACTTCATGGATTAGAGTCATGCTTCTCTTGTTTTAACTGTGGGAGGGAGATAGCGATGCTCACGTATTAGCAGTAAAGCCAAACGCCATAGGATGAGCACGCGAGAACCCTCAAATTGAATCGTGTGCCATTTTAAGAGGTGTCATTGCACAGAATTATCAAGCTTTTGACCAAAAGCAGAGTGCATCTAAATGTGATGCGCCACTCCTAAAATTTCTAATTAATGAGATTTAGTTCAGGCTAGTCTCCCTCATTCCTCACATTTAATTGGAAGCCACTTACGGGTAGCTTCAAGATCAATGTCGCTTCTAATAAAAATTTCTAATTATGTTTTTGGAGGTGTGGGAAGCCTATAGGGCATAACATTTCCAGAAGGGAAGTGGCGCAGATAGAAAACGTGGGAGACTGAGAGCTGATGAGTGGAAAAAGTCAGGCAGAGCCACTCAAGCTACATGTCACTTACAAAGCTGCACTGAGGGATGTTTTTTTCTCGGGGGAGGGCGGGGACCAAGGCCACAGGAGAAGGCGTAAAGAAAGTAGTGAAGAGTGGACTGGATAGAAGTGACAAGGGTTATTAAGAAAAGGTAACGTCGGGATGAGGGTTGAAAGGTGAGAAATCCCTCTTTTTCTTGTTTTTCTTGTTTTTTCTCCTCTTCTTATCCTCTGTCCTGTCCTCTTTTCTGTCTTCTTAGCTGTCTGCTCTGCGTACCACCTACCGTTTCTGTAATTGAAAGGCTTTAAGAAGCTTGTCTCTCGCGTACTCTGAGGCTGCGTCTTTGGTTATAATAATGGAATTCAAGTCATTAGCTTATAGTTTGAAGGGATCTAATTTGACATTCTACCTGTTTGCCTCCATGTATGTGCGTGACTGTTTGCACGCGCATGTGTGTGTGTATGTGTGTGTGCACACGCGCGCATGCAAGTGTACAAGCTATTTCTAATTAATGTAGCAATGTGTGTGTTGGGGTTTGGGGACAAGCATTAAAGTTGGCATGTGCAGCCACGTCAATTATGTGAAGTAGATTTTCACTTGGTTGCCCTTCCACATACAAATTTTAATTGCATTTAGGTGCCAGAAGGTGACACAGGGATTTGGTGTGATAAGAATGAAAACTATTTTCAGAGCAGTGTGTGTGTGTGTGTGTGTTAATGTTTCTGAATCTTTAGGTAAGTGTGCACACATAATTTTACATTGTGTTCTGTGTCTGTTTTTATGTGCAGCGTTAGTCATGCTACTCTTCCAGGCGCTCCTCAGTGTGCTTAAGGTTAAGACTTTGCCCCAAGGCTTTTGTGTACACACTGGAATACTGAGGGAGAGAATAAAACACGAAGGGAGAACCGGAAAGATGATGACAAATGCAGTGGGATTTATTTAGAGTGGTCTAGTTTTGTGGGAATCACTATGGTTCAGATCGCGATGACCTCTATCCGCTCATTGTCTGTAGCATCTGCCAACATTAGGAGTCCTCAACAACCCCGTGCTCTCAAAAAGCATCCTGTTTTCTTTTCTCCTGTTACGTCCACCCTTCTACCACCTTCCCCACTCATCGCCTTCCCACCTCTCCAGCCTTCCAGCACTCCAATCTGCCCAAGTCTGCAAAACGTGATGAGGCAGGCGGAAAGATGGGAGTGGAGTGTTGAGGGGGAGAGCGCTGTTGCTAACGGGAGGAATTCTCCTAATTAAAAAAAAAAAAAAAGCCTTACCAAGTGTTCAAGAAGGGTTCTTGCCGTGTGGCATGAGTACTGGGTAGATGGATGGGTGGACAGATTATGAGGCTGTGAGTCAGTGTTAGCTAGAGGGGGAAAAAGTGTCAAAGAGCTCTAAGTCTGACTGGCAGTATCTGTAGAGGTCATGAGGACAGAGGACATCATCAACCCTCTCATGAGCGACGCTGTGAACACAACGGCCTTTTCACATTCCATGCTCTTACTAAACACTTTACAGCAAGTGTGGGCTGTATAACGAAGGAACAGCATTGCTCTGTCAGCGTGTGTGTGTGTGTGTGTGTGTGTGCGTGCGTGTGCGCAAATTTGGCCGGCATCCTAGAAAGAGTCTTTGATAGACTCATTTAGGCCAACATTAGTAATGAGTCTGGCCCAGCTCTAGCTTGTAGTTGTTGTTTAGAATGCATTTTAAAGCATTTCATTTTAAATTCTGGCTTCAATTCCAACATCTTGTTTAAGACCTGTTCTCCTGATAGAAGAAATACCCTCTGGTGAATCGAGGAAAATACATTTTTCTGTGGTTTTTCCAAGCATGTGCAGGTATATCACATTCATCACCCCGTGCTTAACCGCGTGTATGTTTGCATGCAGGCACGTCCACGTGCGTGCCTTTTCCCAACGAGATGCAGTTCCTGTGCTGTGCGCATTCTTTATATTTATATTTATGGAAATCAAATGCCGAGCGTCTCCACAGGATGAGAGAATAGCCTTTTCCCCCCATAGAATTAGCATTTCTTTCCTTTTTAGCTGTTGATTTTACCAGTGTGAGTTCTGCTGCCTAAGGAGCTAATATCTGTTTAAATTACAGCAATATCGCTGCATTTTAATTTGATGCTGTTTGACTGTGTACACTTTAATTTAAATTCCTAACAGAAAGAAGTTTAGCTCATTGTATGTGTATTCCAAATGCACAAGTTTGGGTCTTTGCATATAACCTTGCACCGAGCCATGTGTATATGTCGGCGTGCTTGTGCGCGCGCATACATTAGCACATTAGCACTATTTCAAAACTAGAAAGGAAGAGAGAGAGATCCGTCTCATCTTGCATTTATTATGCAAAGAATTCTCAAACTCCCTCTGCTCTCTTTTTAAACTGTTCCAAGATTGTTTGGAAGTCAAATAGAGATGTGTAAACAGCATGCATCTACCAGCTGGGCCAACTTGTTGGCAACAGTTTTACAGTTGATGCCAAATTTGATCTGAGTTTATTTTTATTTTATTTAATATTTCCCTTTCGCCCTCTTTAAAACTGTCCGCTCTGAAAGGCCCGCTTTTATTCCTCTCGATCTCACATTTCTTTTGGATTTTATCGTTTAATTTCATCACTTTTAAGTCATGTTTTTAAAAGTAAGGCAGCTTAAATTACAAGAAAATACCAAAAGAATACTTACAATATTTAGATGAAAACAACACATCCACGGAGGGTTATTCACCTGGAGCGCTGATGAATGTTGCTTTTGAATGTGCCGCTCAATATAAAAAAAAAGTTTTAAAACATTCCTAAGTTCTAAGCAGCCTCATTCAATAGAAAAGTTGTAATGTCTACAGTAAAGGTTGTCTGTCTTTGTAAATATACTAATGCAGCTTCTTAAGCTAAGAGGTCCTCGGTTATCCGTTGCAAGTGAATGAATGGAGAAGTCAAATCTTCATTTTGCTGTGTTACGTTTCTGTGCACGGGTTTGGATACATCAAATATTTTGAAGTGAAAAGAAGTAAACAGAGCTCCTGCAGCAAACTTCAAATTAATACGCTAATATTAGTGCACTTCTTTTTTTTATGAATTTAAAAGTCACAAACAGTAAAAGTGATTATGGCATCAGTGCTGCTTTATAGAAGCCAACTTCTTTTTAGCTTCACTCTCTCGATTGACTGTGTGATATTTGCATACAGATTTTGGTATTTGTTGAATTATTCCGCTCCTGTGTTCTGTTGTTTTTTGTTTGTTTGTCGTTTTTTTTAAATGCTGCTCCTTTTTTTAGTGAAAGATTACATGTTCAGTTCCTGAATGAGGTAGCAGTCCACGTTTCCTACTGATAACTTGTTTTGTATAAGTCTTGTTTACGCATCAACACTGCACAAGGGAAAGGTGCACCACCTATTCTCTGTCAGCTAAACCTTCCTCAAGCTCTTTTGCAGTGATATGGGAGTTTTTTTGTCTTTTGTGATTAGCTTCAGTTTTAGATCTTTTGTCAGCTGCCTTAAAGCAGCCCGCAGTTGTTAATTGCTACCACAAAATTTAAGGAATTATAGATGCACTGGAAATGTCATCGGCTGTCAGTTTGTAATGATATTTGTTGACCTGTCTTTTAAGTCCTGTTGAGTCAGGACTATTTTTATAACTTTATGAAAGAACAGTGCATTTGTATTTACAATTATTTGTTCAGACTTTTGTTTCAAACTTTTGTACAGATCTGTGTTCATATGCATACCTTTAACTTTAATCTTGACTCAAGAGTCTACAAGATGGTGTAACAGTTTTACTCAACTCTAAAACTCCAAAAAAGCAATCAGATGGCTTTGCTCTGAAAGCTTGAATGAAAGGAGGCAAATATGAGCCAGCTACAAGGACGGCTACAGTTAATTTCTTGTTTTAACATCTGCCAGCTCTGCAAACATTCAAAGGAGAAAGCTGCCAGTTAAACAGGAAAACTAAATGATCCATAACATTGGCACTGACTATTATTCTGCCATGAGTTCCTTTCTCCTGCAGCTATATGCTGTCAATTTGCCATATTTTTACTGACACCGACTTAAATTATGCTTTTGAGGATTGGTGTTAATTAGCTGGTGAAACAATGCTAGATTGTCTCCCGGTTCCAGCAGGAATAGTTTGACTGTTGCAAAAATTGCACATTAAATGCAAAGTTCTTAAAACAAGTCTCGCATGATTTGGTTGATTTGCCACATTCACATTTAATATGGAAGAGTAATAGATTGAAAAATATAATAGACAAAATGCAATTAAACTGCTGCTGGTTAGCACAGCACCTACAGATTAACTGCAGCTTCCGAGACAATCCGATTGGAGCAATATGATTTGGTGTTTATAGCAATCGAGCTCAACCCCTGTAATAAGATAAATATGTTTTTGTGTTCCATTTTCAGGCACAGTATTTCAGCTGCGTGGCGACAGTGCTGTACATTCGTAAGGAGAATTGTCTGTACCAAGCCTGTCCATCTGCAGACTGCAACAAGAAGGTCATCGACCAGCAGAATGGGCTGTACCGCTGCGAAAAGTGTAACAGAGAGTTCCCCAACTTCAAATACAGACTCTTACTTTCTGTAAGTGTGCACAGTGCATATCAATAGTGGTTGTTATACATACTGTGATGAGAATTATTGTAACCTCCATGAATATGCATGACCGCACGCACACATACACATATAAATAATCTCTCGCCCACTCATCATCTCGGCCTGTTCCTCTCTCTCAGGCTAACTTAGCTGACTTCGGGGATAACCAGTGGGTGACGTGCTTCCAGGAGACAGCTGAGGCCCTGTTGGGTCACAGCGCAGAAACTCTCGGACATCTCAGAGACACAGTGAGACACACAGGCGGACAAGAAAATTGCCTTTGCAATTTTGCCAGAAGGTCTAACTGTAAAAGACTACTTCCTGTGCTTCTGATGCTCCTGATGTTGTATTTCCCTTGTTTGTTTTGTTTCTAAGGATGAAGCTGCCTTCGATGAAGTCTTCCAGAAAGCCAACTTCACAACTCACATCTTTAAA
Organism: Oreochromis aureus; assembly: GCF_013358895.1. Classification (NCBI taxonomy): domain Eukaryota; kingdom Metazoa; phylum Chordata; class Actinopteri; order Cichliformes; family Cichlidae; genus Oreochromis; species Oreochromis aureus. The sequence goes on from NC_052951.1 coordinate 18,336,242, forward strand.
AACAGAGTCAAGCTAGAGACCTACAACGTAAGTGGCTAAAATGGCTGCGCAATATAAAGTGGTACAGTGCATTACAATTTAGCAGTAGAGCAGAATATACTGGTACACAATAGTGCTCATCATTGTCCTACAATCATTCTTTCAGTGATCCTGGAGGAATATTCAACCCTGATTGGCTAGTGTCACAAACGGCCGTCTTATCGCTATATTCAACAAATACAACAGCAGGCATCTTATTTCCCCAATACAGCAATAATGGTTCTGTAAAAAATAGGCTTTCAAAATACACAAAAGGTTTGCACACAAGTCACATTGTTGTAAAAATCAGTAAATGGTTTCATTCGGGGTCAATTTCACAATAAAAAGCAGCTACAATACACAGATGTTAAGTATTTGTGCGAGCTGATTCTTTTATATGACAGCGACCAATTACAATTATGTAATTGTTATGGGAAATTGCAACATTTACCTCTTATCAAATCCGCAGCCACACAGGAGTCTTTTTGTTAGATCCCAGCGCTTTCTCACAGGTCTCCTACTAATCAGGAGGCCTTTGGTTTGAATCCAAACTCCTCCAGTCTGCATGTCGAAGTGTCTTTGGTGCTTCGATACTTGTATAAAGCCTAATTGTTAAAAAAGGAAGCTTGTAGTTTTAGCAACGGAAGGTATTTAGTGATCAGCAGGATCCTTAAGGATGAAATTAAAAGAGGCGATATGAAGTGTTAGCACTGACATAAACCTCAATTTAACCAGCTGTGTTAACTGAGGCTTCATTTACTCAAGCATAATTGGCACTTTTCTTTATGAAATCACTTAGAAATGAACACATTTTGAAATTCTCATTAATGTAAAGATATGTAAAGAGATTTCTTCTTAGATTAAGGGAACATGCATTATTTTTGTCAGAATAACCTATTGCAGTGCATTAATGAATGATCTGCATGCCATTCATGAGTTTGTTAAAGCACTCATCATCAGATATTGTCTTCCAGTCAGTTGCACTGCAGACCCAAGCATGTAAAGCTACATATGCGGTATAATCACGACATGCTGTCAGTCACATAACATAAATCCAAACTCATTTCAATTAGTATAAGAGTGACAGGGGAGTTGTTTTATAGCCAGTGCACTTTGGATAACAGAAAACAAATACAGCTGTGAATTCATTTCTCTTAATTAGTCGCTAATTAGCATTTAGCTATTGTCTTTCTAAGCCTAATTAGCGTAATTATTCAGAGACTAATTTGCTGCTGGGGGCACATACCGAGAGTCTGAGTGGAATGATTGAGATGTAGGATGAGCTCTGAATGGTCTGTGTCCTGACCTCGAGAAAATCTACAAGGAAAACTATGCAGAGTTCATAAACCATAAACCATTCAGCGAGGAACGTCTAACTTCACCAACAATAATGTTTATTTCGGTAAAGAGTGATCTTTATGTAGAAAGCGGAAGAAACTGTTTACGCTAAATGTCAGCATATCACTTCTACTTGCCAGCCTGAAGTTAGAGGAGCAAATGCTGGAGGCTGCAGTTTTCATTATATTGAACAATGCAGACGCTTTGGTCAGAACAAATGGCATTTTGATGATTTTGCTTTTCTTACCACCGGTGGGGCTTAAAATGTCGTCCTCAGGGCTGCATTACCGAAGGAGTCATAGTTTTTCAAAACAAACACTACTTCACCTTGGGAGTATGAACATTTTGTGTAAATTATCCACTGAGAACCATCAATGTCCAAAGGAAATTTTAAGGTAATCTGGGCTCAAATTGTGAGACAGAGAAAAGGGGAGTCATCGCAGTTCAGAGGGCCCTGGCTGGCAGCAAATGGAAATGAAAAATTGAAAACATGTCAACAGTGTTTTAGACACAGTTTAAATGATCTGCTGAACAACTAAGCAGCTTTCAGAACAGCTAACTGAGCAATCAGGTTTTTTTTCCACCTTGAACGCAAATGCAGGCACAGTAAGCGCTTGTCATTACAGGCTCTATTTTGCCATGCATGTCTGTGTTTGAGGCAGAGACTGATACAGATTTATTCATGTAATTCAGTGCTCTGGTTATTCAGTTAATTCAACATTATTAAATATAAATGAATTGCAGTTTGCACTTAATAAAAAGAAAATCATTGATCACCTGTTAATTATGCATCAAAGGTGATACTGTGGAGAGACATAGAGCATTTTCACAACGTGTTTTTTCAAGACCGCAAACGCATCAAAATCAAGGGTGTTTTTTTTACTTTTTAGGTAAATACTTATTTTTCTATTGCAGGATGTGTCAGGAAGAGTTTAAGACAAATAGGAACACTTTTTTGATCGTTTCAGTTTTCAACAAAGTAGATATAATGAGCTCAGAATAGAAACGCGTTCTACATAAGGCTTATCACTTTATTCAGACATTTTTTCCGTCTGCATTTGGCACAGCCCGCAATTCAAAAACACGAGCTGTTCAGTTTGTCTTTCTACCCAAGCCTTCGTTCTTACACACTTGTGTGACACAAGGCAAAAAGTCCTACCGCATTGTTTTCACAAAAATAGAACAACGCAATGAAATGTCAGAACGTAATAAGATTAATGAAGTTGTAAAGTGTGTGCTTTGTCACTTGTCATAACAGAGACGCAGAGAGAGAACGACCTGGCTTAGGATCATATTTTAAGGTTTGTCTTATTTTTAGGAACAGAAGCAAGATGACAAACTACCAGGTTTTTGACTTAACAAGCACAATGCGCTCACATGTTTTTTGTTCAGTCATCAACTCTACCAGTGTACACTGTTGCTCATTTCATTCATCAGTCACTCTTCCTATTTAGACCGTTATCCTGTTTAGATATGGTTATGATCAATTCTTTTCTTTCTCTCACAAAGGTAATTCATATTAGACAATCACCAATATAAATGAGAATCTAGAAGTAAAAAGGAGACCCTTAAAACCATCTCATGAGTGTTGACAGTACTTAGTTTGACCACCAGGGGGCCGTCCTGAAGAATGTAAGCATGTAAATAAATAGCTACACATAAGAGATCTTAGCTAAATCTGTTTATTTCGTGTAGATGGAAGAAAAAAATGTTCGATATTTTTAATATCAGATTTCTTAAGCATATAAGTCACTCTAACATTATCAACCTCTGAAGGCCTAATTTGTGTAGCTGTGTCTACTTTTACGTTTAAAAGAACCTTGAGTTCATCATGTTCTTCAATCAGTTCTTGAACAACAGGAAGTGTGGCATAGCCTGTTTTTCCTGACGGGGGAAATCACTGAGTTGCACCTGGTCTATAGCAGTGTTATGGACCCATGTGGGATGCTCAGAGCATTCGCCAGAGCATCGCACTCACCAAAAGCAAACACAAGCACTGACATTATTTCCCAAAGTAAACAGCACACGTGGGATTTAAAGGAAAACAGGACTCATCAGACCAGATGACCTCCTTTCAGTTTGTTTAAGGCCTCTTTTGTTGCGTGACGATGGGTAAGGTTCGTTTTAGGGCTGTGGCAGCCGTCACAATGTGGCCAAAGTGCTCTGATCTTCAAATCCAGCAAACTGACTCTTTAATCCCAGACCGTAATGTATATGTTTTTGTAACAAAACAAATATTATTCACACATAAGCTTTCCAATTGCTAACTTATGTATATGTAAGGTTTTTTCTGATTACAAGAATTACAGAGAAGCCACAATAATTGTTTAAATATGGTGATGACGGTGCTGAAGAGCATCAGTCTCTTTTAGCCTTGCTTTAAAGGTGACAGCTGTGTGAAGAATGATAATTGAGAGTTTAAGAATGAAGGTCAGACTCCCTCTATCCCCCTTCTCACCTGGCTAATCTCTACATGAAGCAGACGTGATTGACATTTTGTTTTTTTGGAAAATTGCAGAAATTGCTGAAGGCAACTTGACATACCCCTCTGTTCAGGCTGGGGGGTGTAGTCTCTGAAAGCTTTGGAGTTTGTCAGGTTTTTCACATTTGGTATTTAACAAATATTATGTTAAGAATAGATTACTTTGGTCAAGTGAGCTCTGAAAGCAGAAGGTACGAGAAGCAAAGCAGTAACTGATAAAATTGCCCTGCTTTTATACTTTTATGCTTTTATACGACAGGTATAAAAGTGGGAGACTCTTATACAGATGTTGTGATGATAAATGTGCATTTATCATCACAACATCTGGTCTATATTCACAACCAGGTAAACAAATTTACAAATCCTTCAGATGATGAAAAACTCCAACACAGCTGGCAACAGACGTAAATAAAAATGTAAATGCTGTATTTAAATAAAGTTCCGTCTTAACTGTCTGCCGTGTTTCATTAAGGTGGTGCGTTACAAAGGCAGGAGCATGTGCAGTGAATCAGAAACTAGTGCTCCAGAGTTGAGTGCAGTAGAGGCTCAACTTCCTCTCCTACACACACACAGTTCACAACATGGTGAATTGGATTTACGGAGCACTAAAGAGCGCTGTTTACACATAATCTTTTAATTTGCATTTGTTTAAAAGACAATCCAAAGGAATGTGTATCTGATTTCAAACCAATACTCAGATGTGATAATTGAGTTCAAATCTTACTCTTTGAATCTGTTCCAGGCTGGCTGATTATTCATCTTAAATATGTGTTGCTGTATTAGTGCACATATATCTGTGCTTGTGTGAGTCCAAGCGCATCAGTCTGAAGTGAATGCATTGATTGTGTCTCATTGAATCTATTAGTGTCATAGAGGATCTGCTTTTCTTGCCTTGTTTTAACAGACAGGCCATTCAGAGCCAAGTACACTCTTAACACAGCCACTTTACATCATCAGCTAAACGTATTCTTAGCTAGCACTCACATCACATTACACTCAGACCTTTTTGCTGTCCTTGAGTGTGGAAAAAGGTTTCGGAAAATTCTTATGATGGCATTTATCATCTTGATGGCAAATATAAAAATCACTAAGAGCTCCCATGACACACACATATATATATATATATATATATATATATGTAATCAGCGTGAGAGATTCAGAGAAGATTTATTCGTCTTTCTTTAACCCAAAAGATTTGAGCTACCTCTGTGTTCCTTATATTTTGTTTCCAAGGAGCCAGACTTTCTAGAAACTTATCGAAGTGTTCCTGGGCAATAGTTTTCCAGTGTTTCTCCGGACACTGGCTGTTTTTTCCTCTCATTTTCTTAACCCGCTGTCTTGGGTTTACAATGACCCCTTCTCGCAAATAGGCCAAAATAGTCCTTTTGACCCAAAAGTCCTACAGTAGAATTTAACAGAAGGTGGTTGGTGACCTTGTCAGAGTCTTAATTCACCTTTAAGGTGGCACTTTCAGACAAGTTTTAAGAATCCTTTATCAATTTTACTGGATACATGGAAAAAAAATGGTAGTAGGATTTATCCTATTCATTTCAGTTCTTTAAAACTTATTGTGTGATTGTGTTAAGATATTTCAGTCTTGACCTAAGTGCTGGATTGTTAAACAGACAATGCTATCTGTCCCGTATAATGAATAATATTATAAATAATATTTCTCTGCAGGTAGTTTTGGGTTATTTCTTTGCTCAGTACAGTACAGCATCTTATTAATTCTCTTTGAAGATGTGGCATCAGTAAGTGTAAATGTTTATTGGCTAGTTGTGTGCTGTACTTTTGCATGTGTGTGTGTTTTGTTTTTGTTTCTTTCTTTTTGTCTGCACATCCAGAAGTGCTGGTATTTATTCCTTCAGGGAAGAACCCCACTTCAGCGCACCGCCTGAAATTGAGTTAGAGAACAGGGGTGAATGTTCGGCTACAGAGTAATTGTTTTTTCCAGATGCGATTGCAGTATTAGTCTCCGCATATTAAATTACCAAGCCTTCTTTCTCTCAGTACCCTACCATTTGGAAAACCATTATTTTTAAATAAGTTGTCACCTTTTGTCAAGTGGAACCTCCGATTCAACCCCTCCCCCCGTATTGTTTAATTTGCCTGAGGTAGATGCAAATTGAAAATACGAGTAGAAGTGTGGAATCACACATATGATAATGAACAAATGTTCAATCCTTGATGCTGGTTATCCTAAGTGAATTGCTAATTGTCTCTGGATTAATCCCTTTAATAATTGTCACTGATTATGATGGAAAAGAGCTTTTGACTTTATGCTTTCACTGGAAATCATGCCATTGTTTGATGGTACAGAATCTGACTTACTGATGGTGACTCTTACTGCAAACAGTTGAGACAGCTTACATCTGCGTACATAATTATCGATCTCAATTATTCTTGTGTTTGTGAAAGTACAAGCACCGATGGGTAACCTAACCAGCATGTCTTTGATCTGTGGGAGGAGGAAACCCACGCAGGCACACCGAGAACATGCAAACTTCACACAGAAGCTGGCCTGTGGATCCAGGAAGCCTCAAGCTTCGAGGCACTAAACACTGTAGCACTGTGCAATATGGCAGATTAGAATATGTTTTTATTGATATTATTTTTATTAATATGAAGGAAACAGGTGGAACATCCTTCTTTTTGCTTACTTTTGTAAATGACATGGAAAGTGTCACCTTTCCTGCTCTGCTTCCTGCCTTGGGGCCACGTAGGGTCACTTTATAATCACACAGTCCATTAGGTTTGAGTAATCACACGAGTTTTTGCTAAATATTGCTGAAGTCTGTGATTGTGCAGTAGCCGGTGTTTGTGTTCTTGTTTATGTTGGAAGCCTTTTATTTTTATTTTTTTAGTCTTGCGACAGTCAGGACTCGGTCTGACTTGCTGAATTTTCACCGTTTGAGGTGAAATGCTTAAATTCATCATCAGAGGTGTCTGGTTCCCAAAGAGAGTGCTTTGATGACAAGATTCGCTTACATCATGGGGGGAAAAAAGCCGCTCTCGTTTTCTTACATTTGTGAGATTCTCCAACGTATCAAAACAGAAGAAGCAGGCAATGCAAATTAAAATCAACATATTAAACACCATGTAAATTATGCAGCTCAGCTCGATATGACTAACGACATCATGGCTCACACTTGCCAAAGGATCTGAAATTAGACCATACAATAAAATCTACTGGCCTTGCGGCTTTTTGCATAGATTTTGAGAAGAAGGTTGTTGGTACAAGTCTGAGCTGACAGCAAAGCTCTGTCAGTAGCAGGAAGTTTCAGTCCTAAAGCAGACTTTCCACTGGTTGGGTCTTAATTGGTTCAGTAGACAAATGATTATGTGCAGTCTTGAATCGTGCTGATCAGAGAGTTAAAGTTGTTGTTTCTTTACCCGATGCTGTGCACTGAACGCAAACCCTCTGTTTCCTCCACAGGATGAGAGTCGAGTGAAGGTAACTGTAATGGAAGTCCAGCCGGTCGACCACAGGGAATACAGCCGGAGACTCCTGCAAAACATCTACAAATTGGCTAGATGAACTTAGTCTCACCCATTCAAATGTCTTTCTGGTCATTAAACGCATCTTTCGCCATTCTGCGACCAGTGTCCGACTTTTTCCCACCTGCGAGATAACAGCATATCAGGCTGAGACAGCAGAGGGGGCGGCCAGTGATTCATCTGAATAAATGGCAGCCAAACAAAAGACTGATATTTAGCGGATGATTTCCTTCACAGAGTGGAGGGAAAAAGGAAAAAGATCTGATGGAAGCAACTTCCAGCTTTATTTTAATGGCAATTTTACTTTGTGTTTTCAGTTTAAAGAATTTTTACCGTGTTCTTGAACCTGCTTACATTTTCACGTCTTACGCATCATGTAAATACCATGATCATAGTGTTTTCTTTTTTCTTCATCAACGTGACTTATTTGTTCGGTTTTGTACTGGTGATGCTCAGTGTTAGTTGAGTAAGACGTAGATGAGTCACATTTATTTAGTCTTTGTTTTTTTTTTGTTTTTTCTTCAAACAGAGTCTTCGGAAAAAAATGCGTGGGGGACGCACGTGTTTAAGCTGCGTTCACAGCGTGCGCCTTGTTCTTAAAAGATATCTTGGGTGTGTGTGTGTGTGTGTGTGTGTGTGCGCGCGTTTGTGTTTGATTTCCTTTTGTGCTTCCAAGAAATGTCAGACAAGAAAAAAACAGGCATTAAAAGGACATTAAGATAGAAAGTGTCTTTGTCTTTATCTGTGTTGTCTTAACAGGTAGGCTTACAAAACGGAAAATTGCATTTGCTGTGAGATCAGAAAATATTATATTTTTTAGCGATATTAAACACCTGGATTTCTTTCAGAAATATTGTAAGGTTTTCACCTCACAGGATAAGGTGACCTGAGGCAGCTGGCGTGCTTTGTAAATAATCAAATTGAAAGCTAAAAGTTTTAGGAAGGAGACGTAAAAACTGATCAACTATACATGAAAATAAAAGTTTTCTTTTGCTTCTCAGCAGTCAACTGAGCTAAAGGCTGACAGACATTTTTCTGTGGCGTTTTATCTCAAGAACCAAAATGGGCACTGACAATATTATATTTATATTAAATACTTATAAATATATAAAATATTTTGGCTCACAGTTTAGGAAAAATACTCTCATACTGTGACTGGCGTGGCCATGAGACAGGCGGGCGAATGCAGTGATTAAAAGTCACACTTGGTTCACTGATAAATCAGGCATTTCAGTTCGAAATTACTTTCAAATTAAATGTCTCTATCAATATTAGAGAGTCCTTTTTGCTCACTGAGTATGCATTAAGACACTAGAAAGCAAGGGAAGTGCTTCAGTGGCATTCCTCCAGTAAGGTGTGGCTCAAGGCCATGACACTGATTTATGTTGGCAGCAAGCTGCCTGCTCCCTCCTCTCCCAAGCACCAGCAGTAACATCTCCTGCCTGCTGCCTGCCATGTGTGGAGATTTGGGAGATTATAATGCACACAGTAATCTTTTTATCCATGTGTCAACTCTTGCCCAACTTATTCCATTATCTCTGTATGAGTTTTTTTGTTGTTTTTGTTCAGTGCTCTGATGCGTCACTCTCTAATAATCACTCTCTGAAGACATAAAAATTAGACAGCGTACATTGAATGTAGTGACATTTACTAACACAGAAAGCATTTTAAAGCCAAAGTGTAAAGGGAATTACGTGAGTGATTAAAGGTTGACTTTGAGTCATACTACTTTTTTAACAAACATAAATTGTCCCATACTGGCAGAAGTGACTCCAGCTTTCGAGGTTCACTTTACTCCCAAACTCTTCCAGGTCAAATCAAATCAAGACTTTTTTTAAAAAAAATGTATTTTATTATTTGCTAGATTAAGTCGGTGGAGAAAGTGTAACTCTCTGTTCTGCTCAGTAAATCTAAAAAGGAGTCCATGAGATCAGAAAGTCATTTCCAACTTAAAGCCTTGCTGGTGATTGAGACTTAAGATGGAGACATGTCAATCTGCAGCCTTAGCCAGCCCCAAGGCATTGTGGGACAGAGGAGGACACAGCGAAGAGATTAGGAGAATTTTTATTATCCTTTGAGAACTTTATCTGAATGTGACGTGCAAAGAAGTAGTGAACTGAATTGCCAGTGAGTCTGGCATATCTTCTTTGTGGGAATGTGGGAGTTTCAGTCCGGTGAATACACAGTCTGTCTCTCTATCTGCGCGAGGTGTGTGAGGCAACAAGGACAGCAAATGGAAATGAGCTGCGGTTATCGCGGAGGTCAAAGTCCTGATCACAGTCGATCTGTCCGCAGGCCATCCTGTCTGTGCGGATATGTGTGTGAAGTGGGGAGGGAAAGTGGGGTGTTAGAATGCAAGAGTGGAATATTTCATGTGCATTTACATATTCTACATCACGTGCTTGTCTATAATACTGTACTTGTGGCATATGAAAAAAGCTATTCATTCAGCTGTTGTGGGCTAAACTTTTCTCATTATTAGTGTTTGTTGTTACGACCTGAAGATCTTTGGTATGAGCCACAGTTGTCATTGAAAAACAATTCCTTATTTCTGCAGCTTCACTGTTCACTTTAGTTTTTCTTCAAATCATAACATGCAGTTTTTCATCTCAATGAACTTTACAAACAGAGGTTAACACCTTACAGTACCAAGAGAGAAAGCCGGCAGTTCATCCTTGAGGAGTAAAGCTCTCTTTGTACTGAAAGGAAACCTCCAAGACAACCAGATTCAGGATAAGCAGCTGTCAGCCTTGAATAGAAAGGATAGCAAAGAGAGAATATATGAGGATCTGGGAGACACCTGGAACAGCTTTGAATACAAAAAGTGTCAAACTGGTTGGCATACTGAAGATGACCATAATAACAAATATACTTATTGGTTTAATAGCAGTAATCTATCTCCATCTGCATGTTTGTTTCTGTCTTTGTCCTCCAACTCACACATGTACAATTCAGAGTCCTTGAATAAGTCAGAGTCCTATCAGTGGGGGTTCCCAATTTGGGGTCATAATGTGGGTCATGTAGCCTTCAAATAGTTCTTCCAAATGCTTAAAGGGCAGTTGAAATGTGTGCTGATAACATACAGACTTGTTTTTTAACTTCCTATATTTTAAAAGTGAATCTCAGACTGTGCTGCTATATCTCTATGGCGCGCTTAGTGTATGACGCTTACTTTGGGATCTATTGTGCTCCATGAGCGGCCATTCAATGGCTTTGGTACAACTTAGACCCTTGAAATACTCCACTAAATAAGATAATATGATGTCACCATGTTGCCTTGCAACCAAATAGCAATGGGCTAAAATGACAATATTTAGCATTTAGGCACCTGTAACACCTTATAAAAACATCCTATCCTTTTAATTTAACAACAACAGCATCTCATTTATGTCCATAAAATTAGTATTACGCATGATGTATTATGATGCTATCACGTTGCCTGGCAACAGGATAAAATGACTTGGTTTTAGCCTTTATGCACCTCTACCACCTCATGAAGCCATCCTGCCATTTTAATTTCACAACAATAATATCTCATTTATATCCATTAAAGTTGAATTACACATGCCTAGCAACCACCTAGCAACAGGCTGAAATGACCCATTTTAAGCATGTAAACATCCACCACTCCTATTTTTATTTTTTATTTGTTTTTACTTTTCTCAGTATGATTAAGAACAGTTTGCCAACAGCATAAACAGGCCAAACAATGCTGTAGCATGGACTACTGATAATAAAAATAATGGGGATTAAGCACAACAACAAACACTGAGCAGGCTCGTGGGTCTGAAATTGGAAGTGGACAGCTCTTGAGACATAGATACATGCTGAGAGGAACATCGAGCTAGCTAGAAAAAAAGAACAACTAATTTCACGAAGACAAACACATCAAGATCACATCAGAGATACCTGTAAGCCTGTGGCTTCCAACCCATGATTACTATGTACAGATAACTAAATGATAACTAAACAATTACAGAGTTGTCATTGCTTGGACCACACCCACCTATCATTTTGATTTCACCTTACACACCTCTGGATGTTCATGACTGTATCTTGTACTATTGTGACTCTATTATATAGACCAAATCTGTCCACAGTACTCAAAGCCTCCTTTGTGTTGGCATGCTGTAGGCATCTCCTAGATGACAATTTTCCAACACACACACACACAGACTCACAAGGTGAAAAAATACCAGCTATGTTATCATGTCTTGTAAAAACAAGTCAACCAAAGCTCTGTGTGCAGTCTGTATGAGTGTATGTGTTAAACTCAAGGCACAGTTTCTTGTCATTTTAATAAGACAGACAGAATGACAGCAGCAATTACCAGCCGCAGTAAATGAAAGCGTGTTGGCTTAGTTTTCTCCTTATGAATCTGAGTGTGCGTGTATACACACATAGACACATGCAGAGATAGACAGGACTCTCCAATTTTGGAAAAACAAAACAAAACACCACCAACAACAAAAGCAGCCCTGGAATTTACTGTCAAGTAGCCACAATTTGATACAGTAAATGTGAAGTGACACAACATGTTTGTTAGTTCGACATCCTTACAGAAAACTCAGAATTCCCCGTCTTCTTCAGGTTCATCTGATGCCTAAAGGAAAACTCATTGGGACTTGTGTGACAAGATTATCAAATATTGTTGGATTCATGAAATTCACAGTAATAAAGGTTAAATAGTTGAACCTAGATCATGCAACATGACTCTCATTCATTCTACAGCAGTCTATCTTGCAATATAAGAACAGGAACTGGAATGAAGCCCTCTAATCTGATCAGTTCAAGTATATTGTGCTTTAATTTGCTTACAACTCATCATTAAATAATGCACCTCTAACTGTGTTTGCTCCAGCCTCCTTCTCCTCCTTTGTTTCCCTTTTCTGGAGAGAGACATGTTTACCTATTTGTCTAAGTTGCAGAACAAGTGTTTAACAAATTATTTTTTATTACTGGGCTGAATACCAAATATTGTACGAGTAACCCTTTACAATGAAGTACATCAAAAACTTGCATAATTAGTGAAACAAAAGAACAACCTCTAAAATCAGCTAATTAATTGGGACCAGTCGAATGTGTCACTGGTGTTTTTTGACAGTGTGAAAGCTGATTAAAGTAGTAGGATGAATTCTGTTGTGTACAGAGATATTTTTTTGCTTTAGTCAAGGACAAATTTTGCATTACAGACAGACGGTGATGCAAAACATTCCAGGAAAGTAACCTAAGAACTTATTAAGGCAAATAATGGACTGTTCTTAAATGTTTGAGGAAGTCTCCTGACCTTAACCTAACAGAACATGATTTTTACTGACTGGGCAGTGGGAGCTGCAGACAAGCACAAGCTGCAGGAAAGTCCTGGTAAAGTAAATACTGTTCAAAAGTCCTGAGACACCCCTCATTTCTAAAAATATTTTTGCAAGGAAAAAAGGAAGAAGAGTCAAGTTTTTTATTACCATCGTTATTCTTCAACACAGCCTGAGCTCCATTGTAATATAGACTTCAGGAATAATTCTCCAGGCTTCATGAATGAAGTTTCAAAGCTCTTCTTTGGATATTGGCTGTTTTTTGTTTTGTTCTTTGTCCTGATGATCCAAGCATGCTTCAGTGTTGTCTGGGCTCTGGGGAAGCCAGTCCATGACTCACAGTGTTTGACTGTGTCTTTTTCTACCTAGGTACATTTGCATTGCATTGCTTGTGTGTCTGGGATCATTGTCATGATGAAAAAAGAAGCTGCTGCCAATCAGATGCTTTCCAGATGGTATTGCGTGATGTTTCAAAACCTGTTAGTACTTTTATGTGTTCATCACTCCATCAGTTTTGACACTGTGTCTCCAGCACTGTGTCTTGTAGATGGCTGTAGACATTCACTGTTGTACCTCTCTCCTGACTTCTTTACAGTTCTTGAGTAATTTGGTATACCTCAGATGCTCTCATTGTTACCCTTCCTTAAGAATTTCTTGTTCAAAGTCACCCTTAAGCTGAGGTCATTTATTATGAGGCCTCAGTGACGAGTAGCTGGAGCACCTGAAGGGTCAGATCTCTCTATAGGAGTGTTTGGAGCCACATTTTGCACCTAAAAATGGGGCATTTGCCAAACAGTTAATGCAACAACTTTATTAATCTCCTTGAATGAAAGCGGAAATGCTGCAGATCAATCATGTCTTGACTGTTTGGTTTAAAATTCATTGTAGTGGTGTACAGAGGCAACATTAGGAAAAAACAAAACAAACCCAAAAAATGTATATTGAAGTTTCCTGCTGTATATATTGATCTATGTTTAACTACTAAAGCACTGAATAGTTTAATCCTGAGTGTTGTATTATATTTTATACTCATACAACGTCTGTGTGATGAACATACACTATATTTGTATCATCGCTGCTCTTTGAAAACCAAGTCTCTCCATAACAGCCCTGGTTTCTGTTCTCTGACAATGGATTTTACATCTACCTCAAGAGCTCAGTCTTCCTGTGTATCAGAAACTTCAGATTAATGAAATTTGGACATTTGTGAATTATGCATGAACAATCTAAAGTAATTGGTCTAACTGCATATTCCTCTAGGGTATAAAACTGAAAAACTCAGAGCATGTATGCAAGTGTTTCTGGTTGACCAGCAGTTTATTTGAGTAACCTTAGTTACAGTCCATCACTGGTTTCAACGATGGTGTGCTGCTGTGGGCATATATGCTGCTACCACATACTGATTACTAATACACCTAGGAGGCTTAATATGGTAGTTGCATATGGCTAGATTCCCCGAGTCTCCAGTTTGGTTAATAATAACCTTCCTTACCCATAACGGTGGCTTTTAGAACATTTTCACTGGCAGTACCATTGTTTCTTTGAAACTGAGTGAATATCTTATTACCATTTGCAAAGACAAAAATATACACTCTATATGAAGAGTATTTACAAAACACAGAACCAAAATGTCAGAGCATGTCAGGTAAAATATGTGTCCAAGTCAATAATCAGAACACTTTTATCTCTAGAATGAAAGTCTTTATGTTTAAATCGGCTGGACAGTCTGTACCTGAAAGCTGTGGTGACACAATAAGAGTGAACCAGCCATTTCTTTGTCTCTGCCAAAAGAAGAATGAACTTTTAATTTCACATACTTGGTTCATAGAATGTTTATGGATGTTTGATTGATTATGTGATTTTTAAAAAAAAATAAAGAATATAAGAGCAGCCAGCACACAGCACCCCATCAACTATCTACATGTTGTGCTTTGATGTGCATAACTTAAAATTTCGTTGATTAATCCACAACATCCGTCCGCTGGCAGGAAGAAGAATTTTTTTTCCCCTCCGAAGCTCTGCGAACATTCCTCTTTGGTTTGCCAACGAATTCTCTGCAGAGCTTACAGAACATTTTAATAGACAGTTTGACTGCCTGTTTCTGTTCAAGGATTTCACAGTGTTATCAAGGACACTTCATGCTCGCGAGGGTATTTATAGGCTCTGCTCTGTGTGTGTGTGTGTGTGTGTGTTGAAGCATGAATGCATGATCTCAGTTATCCCAGTCAAATGGAGCTCAGAGGCAGCGGCACAGGTATCCTGCTCTACGTCTCACCATTCATGCTATATGTTTGTTTAAGGGAGCTGTAGGTCCAGATTTCTCATTAACGGTCTCAACTTTTTTCTTTTGTAGGAGGCCATTCTTTGTTTTATTCAGTCTTCCCTTCATGCCTCTTTCCACTCTTTCCATAAATTACTCAATCCCCCTTCAGCTCCCTACTCATTCCATTATTCTCCTCATCAGTCTTTTCTTCTGCCTTCCTGTCCACCTACAGTATCTGTTGTTTTTTATACTATTTCTACAGAACCATCATCATTTCTCTCTGAGCTCCTCATCGATTTCTTTTTTCTCTCTGCGCTGCCTCTCATCTTCTCCCATCTTTGTTTCTCTCCTACCCACCACCACTTAAATAAACCTTGCCTATTGCCCTCTCTCACTATCATAAACAGATTTGGCCTGAGGGCATCTATGTTTTTTTTTTTCTGCTCCTCTTGAAGAGCCAGAGGCCATGTCAACACCAAGGCCAGCAAGCACTGTGTGTCCGTACTTATGCATGGAAACTCTTCAGAGATGGAACGATTTTAAATTGCCAGCGTGAGCATGTTTACGACTCTGTGAACAACATTAATCAAGGAATTTGATGGATCATAACTTAAATCACTGGGTGCAGTGATGATATAAAATTTTAGGTGCCTATCGTTGGTTAATCCCAGTAGGTAAGGAAAACTGAAACGACACTGACATGTTTATATGGGGTGCATACCTGATCAGTTGAGGAATTTATAAGATAACATCAGATGAAGTGACACAGACTTTAAATCAAGCACTTGTTACATTGAGACCTGTTATCCAATTATAATGGATTTATTCAGCATTTTGAAAATTGAGTAGGGCAAATATATGTGTATGACTGTATCAGGTGTATTCTGATTTTGATTTAGAGAATGTTTTTCTTTATATGACTCATCTTTCTGATCTATTTTGCAAATAAATTTGTTACATTGCACATTCATCTCAGTGTACACACCCACTGGACACAGTATTAAGTACAACTTGCTAGAACTGCCTTCATTTTTTGTGGCATAGATTCAACAAGATGTTGGAAACATTCCTCAGAGATGATGGCCGATGTTGAAAGGGCAGCGTCACACAGTTGATGCAGATTTGTCAGCTTCATATCCATGATGTGACTCTCCTGTTCCACCACATTCCAAAGGTGCTCTATTGGACTGAGATCTGGTGACTGTGGAGGCCACAGTAAACTAATTGTTATGTTCAAGGAACCAGTTTGAGATGATCTGAGCTTTGTGACGTGGTGCTTTACCATGCTGGAAGCAACCATCAGAAGATGGGTACACTGTGGTCATAAAGGGATGTAGCCTGTGGTGTTTAAACAGCACTCAGTTGGTACTAAGGGGTCCAAACCGTTCCAAGAAAATATCCCCACCACCACGGCCAACCTGAACTGTCGACACAAAGCAGGCTGGATCCATGTTTTACACCAGATTCTGCCTCTGAATGTTGCTGCAGACAACGAGACTCATCAGACCAGGCAATGTATATTGATGATGATCATCATCTGTGAATTGTAGCCTCCGTGTAAAATACCATTCAGGCCTCAGAGGGTTGATAATTTTAGTTTACATTTCCCATTGTTATGTGACTTTATTTTCAATAAATTACAACATTTAATTCATTAAAGAAGTTGAATATTTTATTCATCCAGATCTGATGTGTTATCCCAGTCTTGCCTAACTTTTTGTGAGCAGTACATAATGTATACTGGACATATGTTCAAATGGGAGAGCAATTTACTCTCCCATTTGTGTTGTAAGACCAAAAGCTTTACTGATATTTCAAGACCTTTAATGTGACCAGGATTTTAAATTTAGTTTAAAATTTAACGTGGAAACAATGAAGAGAAGCTAACTTTGGAGAAATATGGTTGCAGCAGCGTTCTGGGTCAACAAAAGACTTTACAAGGAGGTTTACCTGATAATTACAACAGTCCAGCCTAGAAGTAATAAATGCATGAACTATCTTATCAGCATCACCCTAAAACAGGATGTTTCTAATTTAAAAGATATTGCTCAAATGCAAGAAAACAGTCCTACATATTTACTTAATATCCACACTGAAGGACAAAATGACTCCAAGATTTTTCACATCACTGGGGGCCAAGTTAATACCATGTTTATATCTGGTTAGCCACCACATTTCTAACATTCTTAGGGCCGAGTAAAATACCCTCAGTTTACTCAGTTAACAGAAGGCAAGACTTTTACTACTGCAAAAATAAGGCAAAAGAATCCCCAAAACTAAAATCAATGATTTTTTGATGAGGGCTTACTAAAGCAACAATATGTATTTCTTTTATTAGAAATGCTTACATGTTGTGGATTGAATGAGCCAATCAAATTTAGTCTGAAGTAGAACATGACAAAATACAATCTTTCTTACTGAAATTATTGCCAACAACCTGCTCAGCAGTACTGTTATAGAGTGTTAGAGAGTTATAGTTTATATAACTGAGTGTAGACTGCTTCCTTTTTGGTTAACAGTGTAATGAATACATTTCAGAACCCTTCAGACTTGACAAGCTGTTGCACTTTTTTATGTAGAGGAAGAGCAATGACAGCAGGAGAGAGAGAGAGAGAGGGGGAGAGGGAGAGCAGAAGAATTAGAAATTTATGTGTAGCAGAATAAGAAAAATGTGTGAACGGTACACATTACTCAAAACACTGCATTGTAGTCTGGTCTATCGTGGCTGCTGTTGACGGACAAATTGGTGTCTCTGGGCTCTGTTCTAAAGAATCAGTGGTGCAGAGTGCTGCATTCATGCTGTGGTGGTGGACTTTTTTTTGATATTTTATTGCTGGAGGCATGTGGTACCATTGAAGTTACAGTTGGAAACAGGGTGTGATTATCAGGATGTGGTAGAGGCTCACTTCAGTCATCATCAATCAAATTTGCCTTTTGCCTTTCATTTCTAGAGGATTGGTCTCTGCTTCATGGAGCTCAAGTCTGTGGCACAGAGAACAGTCAGGAGTGGATTCACAGCAAAAGTTTCTCTCAAGAGGAGACTGATGTGCTTGTGTGGGAGGTGCAGAACTGCTGTGAGTGAATATGCGACACATTAAATTTAATTAGCTTAGAAAATATAAAAATGTTCTATTCCTGAATATCTCTCATGATATTTGAGATTTTTGGAAGATCAAAAACATGCTCCGATGGTTAACTCATGATGTTGTCAACATTGCATATATGATTGGCAACAACTGGAAGAATTATTGCGCGTGGATGCCCTCCGGCAATGGCACATAATGATGTACCATTCAGAAAGAGTTGGACTGTCTGTGCAAGCTCTGTGGGATCCAGGTATCGCCTCATGCTACCAGTAGTGACACTGACCCTAGCCCAGTGCACCTGTTGTTAATTTCATTATAACCAAAAGAGTTGAAACTGATTAACAACCATCTCTGCTACTTAACTGACCAGATCAATATACCAGAAATTTAACTGACGTGATGCTGTATCTGATTAAAAAGTGTTCCTTTACCCTAGCCCAGTTTTTTAACAGTGCACTTATTTTTCTTTAGATTTCTGTAATGTCCATAATGATGGTGTGGTTTCTGGCTCCTCAATTGCAGGTGGAGAGGTGGGGCAGCCATTCAGGGAGCAGTGTCAGGTGGATTAATTGTTACGCCAGCACTGTTTGCAGATCACCTTTTCACTTAGGAATGTGCTGGGACCACAGGACAGAGCACTTATGGCAGATGGATGTCCATTACAAATAAGTTCCCTGAGTTACTGTGGTGGAGTTGAGTGCACTGCGCCCACAGAGCAAGCTTCAGTGGGGTGCATGATTAAACCCTTTCATACTGTTTGTGTCCATTTTTGATTTGTTGTGAAACTTGATGGCAGTATAAATACCCTAAATGTCATTCTTTTAGGCTGATATTTGATGATTTTTGTAAAGTGACCCAAAATACACAAAAAATCAAATATCTTAAAGTTTTATACTATTGTACAGATGCTACAACGTTTTATACAGTAGGTTTTTCTGGGTCAAATTAGACCCAAATCTGTTAACTGATGGATTTTAGATCCATCAAATCAAGAAAAACTGGGTTTTGAGGAATCTTGAAACTGTGAAGCTGTACATGACATGTCTGTGTGTATTTTTTATGGGACAGTGGTGACAGAGTTCAAGGGGGACTTTGACACTGTCATGAGACCCGTCTGTGCTCCTACCACATTTGGCCAGGTTCCTGCAGGGACAGGCACATGCTGGTGTTTGAATGATCATGAGGGAATCTGAAAATAGCAAAACAACATAGGAGTGATGTGGTGCAAATAAGAAAAAGCAGTTGTACAGAGGCCCTGAGAGAAAGACAGCAGTGTGCACCTGTAAGTATTATCGAATTAAAATTTGCTAACAATATGTAACGAGCATTTATAAAACATCTATTAACACACTCACGATCAATAAGCTCATTATATAAATAAATATGCAACTAAATACTGTTTTAATTACCTACTTAAACTTTATAAATGATACCATGAACATGTTATAAATGAGCTTATTAATCGAGAATTAATTATAAATTTTATACTAAGGAGGAGGAATGCTTTATGAATTATGAATTATTATAAAGTGTTACAGAAGAAAAAATAATAAAAGAAAAGCCAGTTTATACCTTATAGGGTTAATGTACCAACAAACTGCTAGTTATTTATTAACGAGCCATTTAGTTTAGATGCAAAACAAATAAGCAATCTCTCTGGAAAAATTTGTGTGCCATTTTGCTTTTTAGTCCTGAAAAATTAAACATCCCCTCGAGGTTTTTTTTTTTTTTAAGACACAGTAAAATATTCTTCTTTTGAATAACACATTGGTTCATATGTTTATTCAACAGCTAATGCTTTTAAAAGTGTATGATATAAAACGTAAAATGCACATTTTTTTTTCACTAATTTTTTTCATGAAAAGTCAGTCATTAGTATATATGGTCTGGAGCTGTTCACACTTTTAAGTTAGACATTGGACCGTTACTATCCTCGACAGTGAATATGGATATGTGAGCATAGGCATCATTCAGTCAGTTAAGCTTAAACATTCTGACTGACAAACAAACAAAGAAACACAAGGTTTCTTTGTTTGTTTGTTTTTTTTTGGATTAAGGCTTAAATAGTCCTAATAATTAAATTGAAAGGATTCAGAGTTCAGAGTTTCAGTTTCAGAAATGTGCTCTGCTGATTTACACCTACCATTAAGCAGTGCAGAATACCAGTGCACCAAGGAGTGAACTCTGTGTTATCTTACTAAATAATAATACATGGGCATGAAAATTAGGTGACTCCTATGACCTTTATGACCTATGACTTTTATCACCACACCTGAATTCAGATGAACACCTCCAGGAGATGTTTGACAGGATGTGCCCTTCATCCTGAAAACACTCATGCAGAGGTTCCCTGCACTTCGGGGCCTGTAAGAGTGCTAAGTTCCACTGAAGCATGTCCGTGAACCCCCCCCCACAAAAAAAGATCAAAACAAAACCGCATGCTGTGCTACTGTGTGACAGGTGGGTGGCATGAGCGCTAATACCTGTGATGCATGGCATCCAAATTGCGCTGCTTCTCATGATTGCCACCGCCACAGCTATTCAGCCACCTCTTCTCGCTTAAGCTGCAGCCAAGTTCAAAGTAATTCAGCAAAATATCAGTGGGTGGGAAAAGAAACTGTGCACAGCTGAAGAAAATGTCACTTTACTGGCATCAAATACAAACTTTCTATGAAAGCTGCTTCCTCCTACTTGTTGAACATATACTGTACATGAGGGATGTATATGGCCAGTCAATAATGCTCCACTGGGAAACACCTGCTAATTGGGCTAATCAGTAACATCTTACTTTTGTTTAAGTTACTACATAAATAATAATGATATTAATAACAATACTGAATAAAATTAAAATTTAATTAGATAAATCCCCCAAATAAAATGTGGACGTGCCAAGAACTGCAATTTCTCAACTTCAGGTTGACTCTAAAAACAAGTCATTATTAACAACTTGAGCAACTCTTCAGAAGAAACAGACATGTGTAATGCCTGGTACAAAAAAATGCTTTTAGGCTAGCATTGGGGCTACTGTGTTCCATGTTACTGTAATCACGTTGCACTTTTTAAAAATACAATAATGTAACGTGTTATTGTACTAAATTCAGTAATTACATTATATCTATAATACGTCGTTACTTGCATCACAGCGATTCTTTGGTTATCTGGACGCTGGGAAGATACAAAACAAAATTCAAACAAACATACCTTCTTCTTCCTGCACACTCAATCAGCTGATATAAGTTTGTGTGCCGGGCAGTCTACAGCGTTTGTGGAGAGGCAATATGGACATTACTTTTATTTTTATTCCATAATGCTGCTAACACTTTCTGCCACCATTTGCACAGACAGCATGCTAACAGAAAGCTACTGAAGAACCAAGAGTGATGGTAAAGCTGGGTGTCCACAGCCAGAGCATGAACTTCAACCGGTAACAAAGGCAGTGATGTAGTCAGGCTTGCAGCATTATAGCCTCGGTTTCTACCTGCTTATGTTTCTACAGTAGAATCACTCTGATGATTGCTTTTAAGTCTCTTTAGGTTTGTTTTAAACATTGTGTTGTCGGCTTTGTGTTTATATGTGTAACCTAAATGATAGATCCTATGTATGTTCTCATTAGGATATGGTTTTATGTTGGTGTGTGGAACCATAACCTGTAGGTTTATACAAATAATCTAGGTAGGTACTATATGAGGATATATTTAATTTTTTTAAATAATCTGGATAAGCCTTTGCCGTACTATTCTCACATGTCATTCCTCACCTGTCCACCAGGCTTCCTTTGGGGTTCTGCCTCTGCAGCCCTGTTTAAAGAGCCACAGTGCATGTGACCTGCAGCCTATCTCACCTTCTGCACTTCATTTTACTATCTGTATCTCTCTCTCTCTCTCTTTGTATATATGTATGTATATATAGATGTATGTATACTCAGTTCACCTGCTGGCATTTTTCATTGTCCACCCTGGCTTGTCCATGTTTGCCCATCCACTACAACCTACCATCTGATTTGTATTCTATATGAAGGTTCCTGCTGTCAGGTTTGCATCGCATTGTTTTTTATTCTGTGAGTCCTGCTAGGAAAACAAACCACATCCAAAATTTTAATACCCCACTCTGTTCAACAATGTAGGAGACAATGGTACAAGATGAAGATTTTGTTTGAAAATTTAATATGTTTTTTTGAATTTACATTTATTCTCTATTCTTCTCTGCTGAGTCACCCATCAGCTAGGGCTGCCATCCACGTGCACCTGTAGTGCTGCTGGATGAGCCAGTAGATAACTGTCTTAAGCCTCTATCTTCATACCCTCAAATCTGATCACTGAGATACGATATGGATAACTCCCACTTGTTTGTTTTGCTTATCTACAGGATTAAATCCACCTACTGGGGAAGCTCTACTTTTCCATTACTAGGTGGAGAGAAGAAGAAAAGAGAGAGCTTTTTCAGCGACGTCTCAACAAATGGCTGTCATTTATCTTATGATAAATTCATAAATGAACAGCATGTTTTCCTCGGCTCAACTAGCCTTCATCTGATAGTAAAACATATGTGAAGCAAGAGTCATGAGAATACTGCATGCTTGTCAAACAGCTAACAATGCTAAACCCACTGGGGAAAATAATACAACAGCGCCCAAATGCAACAACCTTTTCTTTACTCAAGATTTAGCTCTAGATACGATTGATTTCTGTGACATATGCAAGTCTCTGCAGAAATGGCACCTGTCCTTAAAGGAAAAGGAAGTTGTTTTGTTCTTGCAGCAAGTCAGCTCCACAGAGCTCCCTGCTGACATGTTCTCAAGGATGCGTCTGGAAAGTGTATGCCTTTCCCCAGCTGTTCCAGATGGTTTCCAACACCAGTATTGTCCTCCAGGGCTAGAAAATCAAAAATCATAAAAATTTCAAAATAATGATTACAAACCCATCACTCACACAAGTTTTCTCAAAAAATGCATAAAAAGTTCAAAGTTAAACAAATGATTTCATGCAGTTTGCCTACCACACATATGGAGAACATTAATTGCTCCTTGGGGATTATGCATATTTGGACAAGGCCAATCTATATGACTTTGAACTTTTTTTATTATGTTCTTCCCTGCTTTTAATTTTCTTCGAACCCCATCTTTTCCCAAGGTGCCTGTGACCTGAATGTCAGTAGTACACCACAAATTTGCTAAGAGAGAGAATCACACAGGCGTGTATCAATAATACTTCCAGCTGCCTTGCCCTGATCACCGACAATCCACAGGGCTGTGTTTCATCTCCCCGTTTGTACTCCATATATATACAAATGAGATCAAATGTAACACCAAGACTACCTTCTAATAAAGTATGTGGAGGAAATGGCCCTAGCTGCCAGTCTGTGAGTGTCACCCGCCCTTCCTACTCCTAGCACATCAACCACCTTGTCACCTGGTTTGACAGCAGATTCCTTGAACTCAGTGTCAGCAGGTAGCAACGAGCTGAGTCTGGGAGGGAGGATAGGAGCAAGCAGCAAAGGAGCTGTCTGCGAACCAGTTATCCTAAAAGAGCAGCAAGTCAACCCAATCACTCAATTTAAGTATTTGGGAAAAATCCTTGACAATAAACACACCTTTAAGATCAATGCAGACTGCACTGAATTTAAAAGAAAACCTGGGCATCTTTTCTTTCTCCTTGGAAAAAGTAGAAGCTTCAACACAACCAAACATGATGTTCAGGATGTGTTTTCAGTTTTCTTAACACTGTTTTCTGGTATGTAAGCACAAAAATAAGCTGACCTATGTGATCAAGTAGGTCAGCAAGACCTTTTGGAAACACCTGCACCTCCAGGACCTATAAGATGAGTGCATAACCATAACTCTCACTATGTGTTAATAGACCTCTGCATCGAATCATATCTGTTATTAACCTCTGTCTCTCTTCACAGCATGTCTTTCATCCTGTTTTCCTTCTTTCACCCCAACCGGTCGCAGCAGATGGCACCGCCCTCCCTGAGCCTGGTTCTGCAAAGGTTTCTTCCTGTTAAAGGGAGTTTTTCCTTCCCACTGTCGCCAAAGCGCTTGCTCATAGGGGGTCATATGATTGTTGGGTTTTTCTCTGTATTTATTATTGTGCTATCTACATTCTAAAAGCAGGCCATGATTTGGCGCTATACCGAATTGAATTGAATTGAATTGAACTACAACTCCTTGAATCTTTATTTCAGCTGTTTCCATCTTCCCTTAAGGCCTCACTAGTGAGGGCAAATGGGAACAAAGAATCCCTTGTGCCCTCTGCTGTTACCATTCTAAACAGCCCATGAGCACTACCGCTGCTGAAAATACTTTTAAAATGTTGTCTGCCTACTGGTGCATAGTGTTAACTGTTTATATCAGTTAACACTTAAAATGAATGTTAACAATATTACAAGATACAGAAGTGAAATACAAGGTACTTGCCTCATATGCAAATAGTTTAGACTAGGTTTGTTAAACAGGTCCTCCAAAGGGTCCAATAAGGTCCACAGGATGGCTTTAGAAAATGTGAAATTTAGAGTTTACAAATTTAGACTTTTAATTGTATTTCTCAAAGTAAATAAGTGATTAAAAAATTGCATTATAGTTGAAACATTTCTGTCTCACTATTTATTATATGAATTTCTGTGGTTTCCCAGTAAAATAAATAAATAAGACATCCTATGCGAATTAACAAAAACAATTTTAATGTTATAAAAGTCCACAGAAAGAGCTGCATTTTCTGCAGTGAAACATATTTATTTCTTAAAGTTACAGTGTGTAAATTTTGTCACCACTAGATATGAGTACATTGCAGACTGCAGTCAACTGAGGTTTATTTTCTTACCCCTCCCAATGCAAGTGCATAATCCTAGTTATAGTGGCTGCTATGTGACAAATATGTATTCATCAGGAGAGAGGTTAAAACCTTTACATTTAGACTGTACCCCATAATAGCTGCAGCCACATTGTGTTTTTCTACTACTCACTGGAACAGATCCAGATCCTGAGTTTTTCTCTATCTGTGCGGCTGTCAGTCCCCAGTTTACCGCAGCTGTCAATGCCGGGTGAGAAACATCCACTTTTATTTACTCTGGAAGAGGCTATAAAACTTTGTGAAAGGTCTTCGATACAGGTCAATGAGTCAGAGAAGCACACTTCTGACCAATGACAGCTACTCCAGGTTCTGAGTTGAGTTAGCTGTTAGCTACTGTTAACCTCTGTTAGCTTCTATATGCAGGCATTAGTGAAACTATCTTTGAAGTTGATTTAACTTTGTTAGTTTTGTTGTTTGCCTCAAACTTAATAAACTCACATTTGATTTGACAATGTAATAAAACTGTTTATCAGAGGAGCTGGCATAATGGTAGCTTATAACCAGCCATTGCTGTTGTTTAGCTGGCTCTCCGGAGACAGGAGGGTCGCATGCCCAATCTGATTGCAATAATAATTGCGACACTATCGTGAATAAATGAGCACTTTTATGCACAATTTCATGTGTTAGAACCCCGACTTTACTCAGGAGATGAGGCTCAAGGAGGAAGAAGATGATATTTTATTAAGATGCCAGTGGTGCTGTCTCTTTCCCTTCGTGTTTTAATTTCTTTGGTGAATGGGACCCCTTCTCTGATGATAAAAAATAGTGATGATCTCCACAGCAGGCAAACACCACTCCTATGTCAGTTTATATGAGAATGCATCTTTGTTTTCAACATCTCTGGCATAGTACATATGGAGTCTCTTTCTACATACGTAATACACCATTACTGCCGCAGCAGTAATGAGATGTATTGAGATTTTCAAATATGGATAAAGAACATTGAGGTTTCCATAAACCGCAAACTCACTCCTATGTATCTAATACATTAATTATGTGTTTATATGAGAATGCATTAGTTTGTTTTCCTATTTAATGTAAAGAAAATTACAGAAAAGTAAGCCCAAAGAGCAATGCTGGCGATGTTCTTCGATTTTCTAGAACTAAAACGGCGTTTTATAAGAATTTCTTTATAAAACGTCCAAAAGTACCATGAAAACATGCAGAATATTTCTGAAACTGCACTTCTTCCTCTTTAGACTCTTATGACGCATAAGTATACTTAAGTGTCTTGACACTGAAAGAAAAGTTTCACTGGTCTGGCAAACTGAAGACTAAACTGGGCTGTACTATATGTGGCCCACTATGTAAAATGAATTTGACACCCCTGTTTTAGACAGTCACTGTTCAGTAGACAACACTGGGTTTCTCAGAGGATGTTTCAAAACACGACAGCATATGGATAATTTTCATTGCACTAGCATGTGGTTGTGAATGATTTGTTTTGGAACTGCATTAACTTGATGCAGAATCAGAGTCAGCAGATGTGATGTTTCTGTCTGCTGCTTTTCTTGCTCTAAGTGGTGATGCTTGGAGCAGACTAACATGTGAGCTGGAGTGTTCTGGGACGTTATATTTGGTATATCCCAGTTTACACCACAAACATAATTATACCCCTATGAGAAGTTACACGTTGAGTATGTGGTGCACACTAAACTCAAGGAAGGGGGCTGGAAGCTCTTTACTCTATGCATGTGTGTGAGTGTGTGTATGTGTATCTGTGGATTCGTCACAGGTACATCAGTGGATTGTTGTTGGGAGGATCCTCTTAAAGCTTTCTGCCCAGTTTAATATTTAATTAAATGTTTATTTAAAAATGCCTTGGCAGTCAAATACCCTTTATACTATATTTTGCAGACAGAGAGTTACAAGACTCTCTCCCAGACCACAGACTCATAATACATTATTAAAAAAGAAAGAAAGTTGTGTTTTCAAAATTGGCTTTTTTTACTTCCAATAGTGTTATCATACTGAAAGGGCCAAAATAACACAACATAGCTGCCTTTCTAGTGAGCTATCTGACTTAGAATAAAACAATGCAGCTTGAAGCTCATAAATCTCCCTCCCAGAGGGAAATAGCTAATCGCAGATGCACCACATGTCTGAAGCTCAGTTATTTAGCCCGATTATCAGTGCAGGAGGTAGCCAGAAACAGTGCTGCAGACCCAGTTCCTAAACACACATCCTCAGGAGGTGGTGATAGCTGAAAGATTTTGCAACCTTCTATTGAATTAGATTTTAAAGAAGGGAAAAAGGTAGCCAGAAACAGTGCTGCAGACCCAGTTCCTAAACACACATCCTCAGGAGGTGGTGAAGCTGAAAGCTGTTATTAAATAGGGGGTTGGAGAGTAAAGGCTGTCAGAGTGGAGTTAATATGTAAAAATGATCTTATGCTTGTCTTCTGTTATATCGATATGAATTTTGCCAGCATATGGATTTGCTCACACATGTAGCCATCTGTTATTCAACAGCTCAACTATTATTATTATTTATAAGTCTTGTGTGTGCTGAGGCATTTATGAATTTCACACAAAACACAAACATAAGTGACAACAGAAATAGAAACCGGAACAACAGTGAGCGATCGAATTAGAATTAAACCTGTTAGCTCAGATTAAAATGCCGTCATCACCGCACGTAAAGTGTAAAATCACTTCTTTGTGTTTGAGAGTGCTCCAGCTGAACCTTTCAGATCACGTTAAAGAGGCGAGGAGAGCAAATGCAATTGTCTCTGTGGGGAAATTTGGTCTGTGTCATAGAAAAACAATTACAGTGCTCATGCGAAAATAGGTTACAGCAACGTGTTGCTCAAACCAATGCAACAGAGAGAGAAGGAGAAAGACAGATGGGTGTGTCATGTCACAGTACTCTCTTTTCTTTGTCCCCTACATCCTTAAGTCTGCCCCTCCATCCTGCTGACTGTCCCAATATTGTCAGAAGATGAAAAAAAGAGTGTCACCTTTACTGAAGGACACATCGAGTCTCCTTTCTTAAAGTTTCCTTCCTCAAGTACAGTATTTTGGCAGCTGCAGCTACTTTAAAGGTTAAAACTAAGGCACTGAGCGGCCACAAATCACCACCATCAGTGTTGAATAGTTCAGGAACAGTTAACTATTCACACAACACACACACACAGACACACACACACACACACACACACACACACACACACACATACACATGAGCATACTGAAATGTGTCCCATATGTCATACTGAAATGTGTCCATATGTCATGTGGTGGCATGATCCACAGCTGATCCACAGTTGGCACAGAGGACAAACTCTGTGGTGTGAGGAGGGAAATACTTGCAAACTCTCACGCAGACAACACGTGTGCATCACAAGTGTGACAAGTGTGACATAGAGGAGAGAAACGTGTTTTATAAACCTTATAATTTCTCATCAATGATGGTATTAGTTTCACTTCAAACAGCAAACAAAAATTGGGCACAGCACAAGGATTGTGCAAAGATTCCTGAGAATATGAAAACCTGCTGACACAAACCCATTTAGAAGAAACCATTTACATACAGTCTATCTATCTATCTATCTATCTATCTATCTATCTATCTATCTATCTATCTATCTATCTATCTATCTATCTATCTATCTATCTATCTATCTATCTATCTATCTATCTATCTATCTATCTATCTATCTGCCTCCAGATACGATACCTCTAGCTTTATAAATAAAGCTTTAGCTTAGCTTTACTGCTAAACTCCAAATATCTGTTGCCTTTAAAGTAAACCTATATTATTATTACACAATGTTTCATGACGGCATGTTGACTAAATGACATGATTAAGTCCTGTAAATGACAAATGGACGTTTGTCTATCTTCTTGTCACCTCCTCCTCTTCCAGACTTGTAGGCTGGATCACGGGTGTTTGTACAGATGAGGTCTGGAATCTCACTTTTCTGTATGAAGCTGCATATTAACAGTAACTTTCTCAGCTTAACAACTTCAGCTCCATTAGGCTGTGACTGTCTTTCTGCTCTTTCCCTCTTCCCACAGGTAGTGCTATTATCTTGATGTTATATATAAACCAGACCTATATAATATGGACCTATATAACTGGGTTTTTTTTCATGATATCCTGGCAGTATTAATAAAGAAGACAGCGATGAAAAAGTATTTTATGTATCAACTCTAGTTTGCAACCTGTACTGCTGAAGACTTGAATCTTTTCTGTTTGTACTTCTTGTAATTAAATGCAGCAAGGCATGATCCTTCTGGCACAAATTAGAAAGATATTTTGCATAATGGTTGTGAGGAATGGCTCAAGGATTTTAGACAGAACTATATCTGTTGCTTTAAAATGAGTCTATTTAACACAACTTGCAGTTTTTAAAATCCAAAAATTCATATGTAGTGCTCTTTATGGCACACACGTAATGATATGCATGAAAATTTGGCTGAACAATCTGTTGTGTATACACAAGCTGTAGGACTGTGATATCCCCTCTAAGAAAAATGCATTTTCCTTCCTGAGCTGTTTATCTGCACCCTTCATTATGAAAAAAATACTTTTTTTTATTGCAAGTCAAGTGTTACATGCAGCATTATCAATGGAGCCCTACTGTGGTTCAGACCAGCGCTTAAGTCATTTTATAAGCACATGTTCCCAACATCCTTATCTCATGTGCTCTGCATCCTAAATCTGTCTCTCTCAGTAGGTGATCTCTATAAACACACAACAATGCTGAGCTCTGGCTGCTCACAAATAACTCTGGTCCTTCCTGAAGGAGATTTTCAGCGTAAGTTTTACATATTAATGACTTTTAATATGTAGTGACAGTCATCAGATGTTGTGTATCCCCAGCTGTGAACTCAGTGAAAGTTAATGGCAACTTTGCAGAGTGAAAATGTCAAACTAAAATAGACATTAAACAGTTCAGTTTTGTCTGAATTTGCTGCTAAATTACTAAACAGATCAAATTTTACTCAGCCCTAAAAGTCTTAGACATATGGCATCTAAACAGATACTTACTCTGGATAGCATTACCTTGGCCTCCAGTGACACTATAAGTAATCATCACTGTCTCACAGTAATGCTGAAATACTAGTTCATGCATTTATTACTTTTAGGTTGGACTATTGTAATTCATTGTTATCAGGTTGTCCTAAAAAACCCTGAAAGCCTTCAGGTGATCCAAAATGCAGTGACTACTGACAGGAACTATATAGGCTTCTCTTCACTGACTCCCTGTTAAATCCAGAATCAAATTTAAAACTGTAGACAGACCATTCATTTCTGAAAACAACTGTGCGCTGCATGCTTCTATTCAAATTTTCAGTTTCATACCATTTCTGAAAAATTCTACTTTTTGTGATTAACTCCATTAAACTTTGAATGGAGAGCCAGCCTCACTTCTCCCTTGGGGGTTTAGTGGCAGCGTTACCACTTGCTCACTTCTCCCTTGTATGTTGCAGGTTGTGAGGGTTTTTTTTTCTGTATTGTGTATTACACACCAACACACTTTTAAAAATCAATTTTTTCTCCTTGTAATCTCAGACAGAAAACTGTACAAAATGATTCCATAATGCAGAGGGGCAGGTTTTCTGTCACACTGAGAGTGACTATATTTTGAATACAAAACGTGAAATTTAGAAAATATGACAGAAACTATTAAGACCACTCAGAGCACTTTTATTAGGTATAGTAACAATATCTTAGCAACAGTACACTTGATTCAAATGTGGTGCCCCTCCAGAGTCTGGTTCTGCGGGACAGGGGCAAAATCAAATAAAAATAAATGGTAAATTAAATGGACTGATTAAAACAAGCAAACAAACTACTCAAACAAACAAACAAACAAACAAAACAGTATATAAAATGCAGAACATTAGATAAATCACACCCATTTTCAAAAGCACTTTATCTACATTTGGTGCTTTCTTCAATGACATGAGATACACAGTCTCAACCTGGATTTAAATAAACTGCCATCAGAGCACTTCAAGTTAAAGGTTAGTATCTTGCCCAAGGATACTTGACATGCAGACTGGAGGAGCCAGGGATCGAACCACCGACCTTCCGATCAGTAGGTGACCTGCTCTACCTCCTGAGCTACAGCCAGGAGGTAGAGCCAAAAAGATAAATAAATAAAAATTTGTCCTGTGTTGGTAATAATTTGAATAAATATGAGCACAGGAGGAAGACACCATCAATGAGCTGAACTGTGAACTAAAAAAACAGATTATTAAATAAAAAAAATTTGTCCTGTGTTGGTAACTATTTTGAATAATATCAGCTTTACAGCCTGAGGAAGACACCCTTCAATGAGCTGAAATTAACTTGACTATTTAAAACAGATTATTATGGACTTTTTTCAAAAATCTACATTTGACAACATAATAAAACTAAATTTTTTCAAATTTATCAACTTTAATAGCTAACCCTATATAGACCCCCACCCGGTGCTTCTTTGGGGTCTTCCTGTTAAAGGAGGTTTTTCCTTCCCACAGTCGCCAAGTGCTTTCTCATAGGGAGTTGCTTGATTGTTGGTGCTTCTTTCTAATATTTTAGAGTCTTTACTGTACAAAGCACTTTGAGGCAACAGTTGTGATTTAGTGCTATAAAAATTGAAAAAAAGCTTTTTTTTGTTATTCTAGACATTTTTGCTTTAAAAACCTTACAAAACCAATTTAATCAAAGCTCATGCCAAAAAGTGGCAAAATTATTTTTGCCATAAAATGTCTCCCACAAAATTAGATGTCAACACTGATTCTAAAAGGTAAGAGTAGCTTTGGATTATCTGTAATAGGAGGATTTACCCTCTAACAGTACCGGCGTTCTTAATTTTCCGCAAGTGAGCATCTTTTTTCTTTTTTCTCCCTTTTAAATTTACCCTTCTTTGTAACAACATAACAGAGATTCTCTCTGGTCGTTTTGTCTTCAGTCTAATTAGAATCACTCTCTCCTCAGTTCTATGCCTTCCCATTTATCCTGCACCTTCTGCTAATGAGTTCGACCTAATCAGGCATTCCATTTCACTTAGAAACTAATGAAATGTTGAGATCATTCACGAGGAGTTTTCATTTAAAAAAAAATTCTCACCCCTCATCTCCCTCTTTCTCTTAAAAAAAAAAAGTACAGCTGTCTCTGTGCCTGTTCAAGAGTCGCAGTGTATTACCTCAACACAAAGAACTCTCTGTTCCCAGCATGTTTCTGGACATAATTGGATGGAAGGTTATCATGCTGTGGATGGCAAGCTGAAAGAGGTGTTACACAGTAGAATAACATATTTCATTACAGAAAGTCTTGCAGTGAGGATGTTCAAGGGAATAGCGACTTATTGTGTTGTCTTAAGACTACGGGTGGACATTGTTCACAAATGATATTGTTCCTTCCCTCGATCCCTACAACCACATTCCTGAGGAAAAGAGACCCGGAGAGCGCAAGTGGAGAATGCATTTTATGTACTGCTTTCAGGAGGTCAAATGATGGGCTACTTTATGACTCTGTTGGGTTTCCAAATACATTGACTCCGGGGGCAACATGTTGCGAATATGCTTTACCGGGGCATAGAATCCCTTTCCTAAGTGTGGATTTGTAAAATACAGAAAGGTGAAGAATAAGAACCAGCTGTTTATACACTGTAGCAGACAGAGGAAGAGGTACTCCACTACCCTAATTCTTTATTTATACACAAGAAACTCAAAAATTAGGTCAAGAGGCAGCTTTTACTGATCATCTATTTTGATAAAGTAAGCCCCTTTTTTTTTAAATGTCTTGCACAGCATTGGAGCGGTAGCTTCAATCTTAAATGAATCAATTCATCATCTCAATAGGAGCCATCAGCTAAATGTGAATCATTGTGGAGTATGCAACACATTTGGAGATTTGTGGAGAGTCAGACGCTGGTACTACTTAACATCAAGTGATTATGAAGAGTTCACTGAGTGCCAGGTTACGCACAAAACAGTAGAGATATTCAGTTTCTGGTTTGCAATTGATCTTAACGTTGAGTGGGCTTTTTGAATAAGTGCGAGGGCTTCGTTAAAAAATCTGAGGCAATGTTTTGATTGACTAAAAGTTGTCAGCATGTAAATCTGCTCTGCAGTGTCACCAGCGTTTGAGCCCACTCTTAAGATAGAAGATAATACTGTACATCCCCAATTTGATCCTGGGAAGAGACATGGATCTTTGGGTTTGCACCAGGAAGGACATCACATCTTCAGCTACCTTCTGTGAATAAAGGTGTGATGTGAAAGTAGCTCCTTCTTACTGTACATTTGTAAAGAAAAATAAATACTCCATAAAATGTGCGGTTTAAAATTATATGCCTTATTTCTGCAAGATACTCATTAAATATGTATGAATGTGAAGTTCAAGTCCTGCTTTGAGATCAACATGTTTATATCTACCATACAGAAGTCAAACATGATTTCATTCATTTTTCCGTGTTCTGTTAAAAAACAAAATGATTGAGATTTTTGTGCCATCCATCCATTTTTTTCAAAGAAATGTATTATTTTTCCTCATTATTATTGTTAAAAATATTTAAAAAGCAGAACAAAAAAAACAGCAAATTTGATTGAGACAGAAGAATAAATGAAACTGAAGTGCTGTAGCAAGACACCCAAGACATTAATAATGTATTAATAATATTCCCACACTGACTTTAATAAATGTGGTAACAAAGTAAAGCCTTTATCCTCTTTTCTGTACTATTTGCTCCAGAAATGTTCAGGTTTGCTTCTGGGAAGAGGACACAAACCTGGTGACCTGATGGATTGATGGGAATTATGTTATAGTTATATTCTCCATAGATATGAAATAAATATCAATCTTGATGTGTGTTGCTTCATGTGGAGTCCAACACAGAATTTATTGCAGTCTACCTTTTATCTGTGAATTAAAGGGGATCTATTATGGTCAGTGTCAGATACACACATTTGACTGTAGCCTTTGTGTGGTGTTCATATTTTTGTTACTCTGCCAATGCTGGTGGGTCTTGTGAACCCACTGCATTATGTGCTCATTAAATCAATACACCCACAAGTTATGTAAAAAATACTTACCAGCTGCTAAGTACATAACAATTCAAAGTAATACAGAGCACATATATGGTTAATATTTGGATAATATTTTACCTCTGTTAGAAGCTATTTACGTATAAATAAAAGTCCATATTACTTTTTTTGTTACAAAAACAGATAAATCTATCACAGCCAACATA
The DNA here is from genome assembly GCF_013358895.1 of Oreochromis aureus. Taxonomy (NCBI): domain Eukaryota; kingdom Metazoa; phylum Chordata; class Actinopteri; order Cichliformes; family Cichlidae; genus Oreochromis; species Oreochromis aureus. The sequence goes on from NC_052951.1 coordinate 18,370,274, forward strand.
TGGGTGAAAAAAAAACCCATTTGTCTTGAGCAAATATAAATAATGCAAAGTTTCTGATCACTGCTAATATTTACTTCTTTGAAATTAATTAGACGTTGAACATATGCTACACAGCAGTCCCACTGAACAAAAAGCCTATTCATGCCTGTCTATTCGACATACTAGGGGCATTTTTGCTGTGTTGCATATGAATTTAATGCACCTGTTACAAGAACTACAACATATGCATGTATTTTGTGTCTTCTTGGCCATCTTGGATCAGGGAACTTCTCCTGATATGAAGAAGTGCCACGCTGACAGCCATGTGGGGTGGCTCGTTCTTTGGGCAAGAATTTCATAATTTTTTCGCATCCATATTTCGTCTCTTGCTGGCTGCTGATGAGCTTGTTTTGAAGCTGCCTGATCTTTAAACTCAGTGTCAGAGTCTGAATTGATGGAGGTGCTATAGCTCACCTGGCTGAGCAGGTGACCCATGTGTTGAAGGCCAGAGTGCACGCTGCAAGGGTCTGAGTGTGACCCAGACAGTTTGCTGTGTGTCATTCCTCCTCACTCTTCCCCTGCCCTCCTATCCAATGAAGGGGAAAGCACTAACGTTCTGAAAACTATTCCTATTCATCATCTCCCATGTCTTCTCTCTCTTCAAAAAGCACTAAGGTTCTCTGAGCAGAGAATTTCACCATATTGATCGAGAAGGAGCTACAAAGGCAAAGCTATTTATTTGTTGTGTTCCACCCCTGATTTTCAGCTGGGCTAAAGTATGACAAAATACAGAGTAGTTCCTGAAAGTCAGTGGTTATAATGTGAAGGAATGAGGGAACAGCCAGGTGTAGGTGCTTGAAGTGTAATGATGTCTGAACCTTGTGTGGGAAAAAACAGGCGCAAAAAGACAAAACACACTCTGGCTGGCACATATATACAGGAACACAGACACACACTGACAGCAGGCTACATTGGAGGAGGATTGAGGTGAGGGACACAGCACGTCCACACTTTTATGACACACAGGACACAAACAACAAATGTGTAAATGTGTGTTTCTTATGTTCTTCAAAGAAAATGGGCCATAGGCAAGAAGGCTTCAGTTGAAATAATAATAAATCCCAGAAGTTTTCTTTTGGTAAACACTGAAAACCCAAATGCCACACAAGGGCTAAAATAGTCAGTTCATAGTCAACTTGAGTTGATCAGTTAAAGAGTGGTGGTTCAATCCCTGCCCCAGTTTGCACACCAGAGTATCTTTGGGCAAGATACTAAATCCCAAGTTGCTTTGTGATAAAGTGTGTGTCTGTTAGGGGAAAAAGTGCTTGTATGAATGGGTGAATGAGGCATGTTGTATAAAGTATTTTCAGTGCTCCAGTAGAGTAGAAAAGCACTATAGAAGAACCAGTCCATTTATCATTTACCAAGTGCCCAGGTCCTATGGCTGCAAAACATGCCTAAATCACTATTTATGGAGTGGCTGCAGCTCAGGGGGTAAAATAGGGGTAAAGTCAACTAATCGGAAGGCTGGTGGTCCGATCACTGGCTGCTCCAGTCTGTGTGCCAAGTATCCTCGGGCAACTGAACCCTCTCCAATGTGTTCACTGGTGTATGAATTAAATAGTGTGTTAGCTAGAAGAGTGCTCGGGTGAATTAGGTATATGGTAAAAAAGTCCTGTGAATGCTTGAGTAGAGTAGAAAAGTGCCATATAAGAACTATTCCATTTTGACATTTGCTATGGTTTGTCTGGGTTTCTCCAAATTCAGCACTTTGAATTATGGCCAAATATCTCCACTCTGGTCTCACCTGTGCAAAGAAATTTGTTCCAGAAGTCTTTTAGTTTGTCCAGATGTAACTTTGCAAACTTAAGCTATGCTGTCTGTCTGTCTTTTTAGAGAAACAAGGATTTCTTTTGGCAACCCTTCCAACAAAGGCGTACTTGTTCCGTTTTTTTCTAAACGTACTGTCATGAACTTTAACATTTAACATGCTAACTGATGCCTGTAGACTCTGAGACATATCTTTTGGGTATTTCACAGTTTCTCTGAGCATTGCACAGTCTGACCTTTCAGTGAATTTGCAGGAAGACCACTCTGGGAAGATTGCCTTGACTGTTTTCCATTTGTGAATAATCTTTCTCACTGCAGAATGATGGACTTCAAATAGTTTGGAAATGTCCTTACAACTTTTCACAGATTAATGAGCAATAATAATTGTTTCTCATTGATATTTGCTGCATTGTGTTAACACACACCAGAATGCTCAAAATGTCTTTAATAGATCGCAGACTCATGATCATTTAATCAAATGCATTCGATTAGCAGCACTTGGCACCTACTTATTTTCTTGATTCCCATGGAACCAGCACGAGTGTAGTTTTTCACAAACTGCACGCATCCTGTATACTTGAAACGTTCTTTTTCATGTGACTAAGGGTGTTTTCACACTTGCTGACTTTAGTGCATTTAAATTGAACTCTAGTTAGATTTCCCATTTGGTGCGGTTTGTTTATGCAGATGAGAACACAGCAAACCCACCCGGGTGCAGAACAAAACTCCAGAGCGGCTCGTCTGTGGTGTGAATGTGAACCAACCTCAATCCCACCCAAACACCAGGTATGCTTGTGAGTTTGAGCTAAAAAACGTCCTGTAGCAATGTATGCTTTGTATTCTAGAGTGAAGTAAGGTATTATAGATGTGCAAAGGTCTGTAAGAGCTAGCACCTAGATGTGAAATGAGCATAAATGCTTTCTCAAATAGACCAGATAACAGCACCCTCTACCTGTATTTACTTTTGTTACTTGCACCCCAGACACATTTGGTCAGTCTGCACACTGACTAGTCATATGCTGTAGTGATGCATTTTGATTCGATTAGACCTCACTTGTTTTCATTGGTGAAAACAAACCAAAACACAGGGAAAAGCTACAAGTTATCAAACTTATCGACTGATTTGGATCAGAGTAAATGCACTATAGGTGTGAAAACGCACTAAGACTATCTGCAGATATGCTGACCTCCTTATTTGAATCTTTGGCCATGGTTAATAAGAGCAGCACCCTCTGTAACAGCATATATATGACAGAAAATAAGAAAAAGCATGATAGGTCCAGTTGAACTTAGCTGTGATGTTTTATCTGTAATGAATGTAAACTGAGTGCACAAATACTTTGTCTTTGTGATTTATAAATACAATTGAAAGTAAAAAGTAGGTTACTGGCACAAGGGATTTGTAAAGTTACATGTTTTATATCCAAAAGTTAGAAGTACAGTATTATTTTCTGTGTGTTATTTAGGTGGGTGGTGGTAGCAGGGAGTTATACAGACTATCATGAAGAAGTAGGACGCACAAATAATGTAGGTTAGCATTTATGAGGCAGCAGGACTATCTGTCTCGAACAACTCACCAGAGACAATGTCTGCATTTGTGTGTATTTCTATTTGTGTATGTGCATAACCTAAAGACTAGTCCCTCTGAGGCATATCTGTGTATGTATGTGTGTGGCCCTTCTACCCAGAAGAGAAAACACAAGCCAAAGTTTGCTAGCCTGTGCAGTAAGTTAGTTGTCATCAGTAAATAGCTGCCTGTGTGGTACTGGGCCAGTGGGCAGGCAAAAATAATGAGGACTGAAGATGGAGCCAGATGGAGCTTCACTTCACACAGCATGATTCTGGTCGACTTTCTAATGGACAGCTTTTTGTAATGTGAAAGCAAAAAACTGAGGGCTTTGGGTCAGTTTTCCCTCAGTTGTCCCTTATGCCCAAAATAGAGGACTTTTATTAGTGCTAAAAATGCTGATCTGGAACAACAGAATACCTTTGCAAAGGGATGGTTTAGCAGCCAGCACAAGGGGACAGCTTTGCGACTTGTCATTTTGTCAGTTTTATCACTCTTGACAGAAAAAAAGTAAAAAAGAAGAATAACAAAGGGCTGTCGATTCAAATACCTGTCTGACCTTGACTCTTCTTTATTTTAGCTCTTATCTAATATGAACTAAAAAAAAGTCCCGAAACATTCTAATACCCTTGAAAGACGTTATGTAACTGATTGTGACCAGGCTGTATTTTTTTGTTTTTGAGAAAACTTGATGCTATGTGAGCATCTTCACGTGCATGTGGGCATGTGTGGATGTGCGCCTTTGTTTTTATGTCTGCAGCACTGACGTGTGTGCTTGCAGAACAAATGGTTTAGTGGAGTGTGCAAGCATGGCCAGCTGTATTTGTCTGCTGTAAACCCCCCAATCTGGTATCACCAGAGCACATTGTCTGAGTCACCCAAGTGTGTGTATGTGTGCTTGTGTGTGCTCGTTTGTGTGACTTAAGCCTGAACTCATTGTGAATTGCAGGAAATTGTATGAAAAGCAAGCTCTCTGTAAAATGTGAGCTAAAGCCACACCGCAGTCGCATAGCATGAAGCGATTGTGGAGACACTGAATGCGGCTGTTGGATGCTGTAATATGTTGCCTGCTGTGAGGCCAAATATTACATCAGACTGAAGAGCTTAAAAACAAAGACTGTTAGCGAGAACAACTATTTTTACTCTGAAAAGAATCATTCGAAAGAGAAGAGATTGTGTTAAAAGATGGTATTTGGTTGGTTTGAATTTAAGGGTGGGGAAAAAATGGCTGATAACCCTTAGTACTTAAAGTAAACAATACAAAATAAATTACCGTTAGTCCATGACATGATACAAGGCAACAACTGGTATCACAAAATCATAAAATTAAACATACCGTCTTTTTAAAAAAATGTAAATCAGTGACAAATACACAAACCTCAGCGGTGTACTCAGCATCTGTTCATAACCATGAAGGTGATAAATCAGGGGAGGTTTCAGGGGATGGGAGAAAAAATAGAGCACAAATCACAGAAAGTGGCTTTCTCTTGTAGTCATTATGGACCCATGTTTCCTAAAAGCTCCTTGTGTTCTCTTACTTCACAATACTGGTAGACTGATTATATGAGCCTGAATTTTAATCTAAAACATCCCTGGGAAAGTCATACTATTAGCAGCTGGAAATTTTACTTTGAATAAAACCTCAAAGATGAAAGTTTTTTTTCTTTCAGGAAAAGGCTTCTTGATTTATTTTTGTCAAATCTTGAACAGAAGTGCAAAAGAAGAGAAGCTCCAACTGTGGGTTGATAATTCAAAATGAAGACATGTTGCGAAATAAAAGTTGAAGAGTTGGCTGCCTAACCTTTCAAATCGAATCATATCATATCGATTACAATGTGTGTGCAAAAGTCTTGAGCCACCCTTCATTTCTTTATAGTAGCAAAATCCGACTATAGGGAATGTTTTTAAATTATCCATTCTTTACAAAATTCTGTCACAGATAGAAATTTTGGTGTCTATTATATATGACGTGACATGTGAAACGTACCCAAATGGAGAATGTAACACTGAATTTGCAAGGGGATGGTGAATATGAAAATATAAAAAAATGTGAGTTTTAGTTTAAAAAAATATTGATGTTAATTGATGGTTTTTGTGTGATCATGTTTGTGGAAAGGTTTGTCTAGATAAACTCAGTTTTAACAATATTTCTTAAACCACTGACTGAAATGCAGTCCCAAACCATGACAGAGCCTCCACTGTGTTTCACAGTTGGCTGCAGACACTCACTGTTGTACATCTCTCCTGTTGTCCTCTTAGCCATCCTTCCACTGAGAATCTTTCTGGTGAGGATTCAGTGAACACTAAATGGATCAACTGTAGGGCCAGCTGCAGGCCTCTGTCAGATCTTTGCTTGGTTATTTCCTATTGCTTAAGGATATGACTTTCAGATACTGTTCATCTGCTGTAGGCAGTTTTTTAGTCCTGCCACTTCTTTTTTGCAGGGCACCATGCCAAGATATATCATGTTTTCAAGTCAAGTGCTAAAATACTACTAGCATTATTTTTGTTATTTGTCATAGATTCACCTAAAAAGAATTGAAACTATATTAAACACTAAATTAAATGGTTTTGCCACAGCAAGCTACCAAAAAGTTCCTCGAAAAACAATTTGTCCAAATAAAAATTTTGAAAGAGCTTCAGAAAACCTTTGGTGAAAAGGACTTGAGTTTGACGAAGGAAAATATAAAAACATGAGGGGTGTCTCAAGACTTTTAACTCCAAATAATGACACACAAAGATGTAAAATGCTTAGACATGACATGTGCCTGAAGTAGCATACTATTTATACGCAATCATATTTTTACCTAGCAACTTGAGACTATTTTATAGTGACTTTGTCCCAGAAGAACAAAGAAAAAGTCTCACAGAGTAACAGGGAGGGGAGGAGATGATTAACTTGACAAGGATGGAGGAAGTGATGGATCTCAGAAAGCTGCTGCGTGGAAGAAAATATGGGGGGAATCCACAAGGAGGGATGAAGAAGGACTGACAGGGTGACATGGATGGGTGTTGCACCCTCCTCCATTTCTATTGGTCTCAGAGTGATGAAAGTGTCAACAGCAAAGACAGTTATCTAAGAGGCACAGGGGGAGGCAGAAAAACAGTGGGAGAAGAAGAAGAAGAAGAAGACATAAGTGATTGAAAGAGAAGGAAAAACCATGAGAATGAGGTAAGAGTGTGAAGGTGGGAGGAAAGAGAGGAGCAGCAGGAGGTATAAACACTTCGAATGTGAATCATAGACATCTGGCAGAAAGGGAGAGGGAGGTGGAGACTGAGACGTGAGACATAAGGAGATGTGACAGAGTTGGAGAGTGGATGAGTAAGACAAAAGTAGACAGAATGATGGAGAAACTGAGAAGCAGAGACACTTTGATGGAGAGAGCAAAAAGCCACAATTGAGTGGGGATGATGGGGAAGGACCGAGAAGTAAATAGAGTGTAATACATGCAAATAAGTATGTTTATCCTTATGTCTTCCTTCATGGCTTTTTTATGCATTCGGTTAGTGCTTCTAAGTGAAGTGGGCTTCCCCTTGTGTGAGAGAGAGCGTGCGTGTGTGTTTGTGTGTGTGTGAGAGACAGAAAGCGAGCAAGAGGAGGGGGAGGGAGAAAAAGAGTGAAAACTGACAAATCTTGTCAACTCGCTGTCCTCCCACATAATTTCCTGACAGCTTCTCTGTCCAGTGGAGAAAAAAAGAGGGAAAAAATTCATTTCTATTCCTCTCCTCAGATATTCAAGGGCTGGAAGCAGTTTTTAGAAAGAAACAGTGACAATCAACATTGAATGCCTTTTTTTGGTGGGGGGAGTTTTCCATTTGTTTCTGAAGATATACAAGAAAGTTATGGAGCAATTCCTGCTATTTTTGGAAAAAAATCTTTCTTTGTGCTTAAGTCAGTCTTTTGCTCACAGTACAGGAAGAATGTAATTGCGCATGACTCATACGAAGGAGCACGGGGGAGCTTAAACTGTGAGGTTCTCCTTGAATGTGCTGTTGCTGGTAGCGGAGCTGTTTGAATGAAGGTTGAACTCAAGTTCAGCTTCATTAAGAACTTAATGTTTTGTTAACATAATGCCCATTAACTAATATGAGTTCATACAGATTTTAAGTACTAGTTTGGTCATCCATAATATTTGTCTTAATATTACAGGGCATATTTACCAAGAGAGAAACAAACCATTGCAATGGACTATATGATGCAGTGTAATTTTCCATGGTTCCTGCTGATGTAATGTTTATCATTTGCAGAAAACAAGACAGACTAATCCTGTTTTACCAAAAGGTCAAACTAGAGCGCCTTGTGACGAGATCACAGCACCTGAGATGCCAGTGAGTTGTTGGACTACTCCCAGATTTGAGCTCAGCTTTCATTTGGATGTTAGCTGCACACCTGAATTTCTGTCACAGCGTCTTGCACAGTTGTGCCACCAGCAGCTGACAAAATCTGTTCACAGTCATTTAAACACCTGCCAGACTCCTATAAACCACCTTTGTGGTACTTCACACGCTGTAGACCAAATTTTGCCGTGACAAACACACACACGCAGACTCAGGCGATGAGCTGTCAAGGCTGGAAACAAGTTAACCCATTTTTGTGTCTGAATTGCTGTATCGAACCAACCACCCAGTCGGTTTTGACCCGGCGCTTTTCAGTGCGCAGATGTCAACTGACAAAATGGATAATTTGTCACTGTTTTGAAAGTGCTTCGTTGGAGCGTTTCCAGATGTCATCTCCCTTTTAGCTGTCTTCCAAGTCGTCATAAATCACTCTCACAACAACTAATCAGTTGGCTGTGTGACAAAATAATCCCAACTCACAATGCACTTACTAACTGGGGAAATAATGAAAACACAAAATAAGACCAAAGGTTGAGATTAGTTTGTCACATGTGCCGATACCAAGGTCAAGACTGAACTCTGTATGCTTAAGATTCAGTCACTGTTCATCACTTCTGGCGCTTTATGTGCTATATTTGGTTTATGTTCCATTAAAGGCAAAGTTCAAACGTGTTATGCTTTTATTTCCTCCTCAGCTCCTTGAAAGCTTGTTCTTCAATGCAGAACGCAGCAGCCTCACTCACAGCTTACCTCGCTTACAGAAAGAATTTTAATTTGGTTTTAATTTCTCTATCTCAGTCTTTCTCTATCATCCTTACAATATATTTTACACCGAGTGTACATGTTGTAGTTTTGTACTTATAGTGTATTACGATTTTATGTGATCGAATGTTGTAAAGTTTGTTTGTCCAATGTGAATGTAAAAGCAAAGAAAGTGACAAGGGATGGAAATTAGTAACATCTACAAACTCAATGTGCACTATGTAAGTTTCATGATCTGTATTGGAAATATGTTAAACCACATTGTCCTGTTTAGATAAATTAATTTTAATTAAAAATAGATATTCACTCAAAAGGACATGCATTTAAGTTATTTTATATAAATAATATAGATATATTTATATGATTTATATGAATAGAATTACATTTCAGTCTATTTAAATATTGTTCCTATAATATTATTGCAATTCTTCTTATTGTTGTTCTTGTGTAATCTGCATTTTACTCTTTTTGTCATTTATGAACAAACACTAACGGCTGGGAGAAAAAGTTGATGAGCCAAGTGTGAATCTTGTGAGTGTTGCATAACTACCACCACGTTTTACACCTACACACCAACAAACAAAACAAACAAACAAACAAAAAAAAGCAGTTATAGGGGTAAAAGGATTGTGTTAAATAATAGAAACTATTTGTGTTAACCTAAATTAAATACTCTGCATAGTTTAAAAATGCACAACATTAATTACTGGTGGGAAACTGATTGTAAACACTGGTTAAAATTAAATGTAATATTGTGTGAGCTAATAGTTTCTTTATTTGTTTTTTTACTTTGTTTTCACTCACTGATTAGTTTTCTCCTTGATTATCACTATAATCTATAATATTTGTTATATTAAACAATAAATGCTCTGCTTTATGAGGTCTGAACTATGTGTATAGTTAGATTAAAGATTAAATAAATAAATACACTGTTCCCTTGACCTGGAAAAGTACACAAGATCCTAATATTCTTAGAGTTGATCACTTTTTAAGAATTGCTTTCTTCTCTAAATGTCTCCACCGAAAGCGACTGAGTCACAATTTAATTGCCTGAAAAATTATATAACCATAAAGTTTTGTGTGAACTGCAGCTTTTGGACAATGACCCATACTTTGGATTTTTGCCTCTGTTAGTCACTACAATGGACATTTTCAGAGGATTAAAAGTTTTTGGACAATTAACAGATGAACAGTTTTATGGCCAATTTAAGCCAATCTGGCATTAAGCACTGAATTTGTGGTTAAATTTGGGTTTCATCTAACCAAGTCAAAAACACTCTTTAAGCAGTAGAAGTATCACTGTAAAGGTCTCGAGTCAAGAGACATTATAATGAATGGAAATGGGGTTGTCTGTAGCTCGGGAGGTAGAGCAGGTCATCTTCTAATCGGTGGTTCGATCCCTGCCTGCTCCCAGTCTGCATGCCAAATATCCTTGGGTAAGATAACAACCCCAAGTTGCATCCATCGGAGTGTGAATGTTAGATAGAAAGCACCTACTTAGAAAAGCAGGATGTACAGTAGAAGGATGAACTGTGTAGCATACACAGACTATACTGTCTGTTAAGAGACAGCCAAATGCTGCAAAACTGATCAGACAGAGCTTCACAGCGCAAAGGGATAATGACCCAAAGCAAACTGCAAGAGCAAAGTTCTCAAAGCAAAGAAAGGGATATTTTTCAATATCAGCCAAATCAGTCATCTGATCTCAACCCAACAGAGCATGCTCTTGACTTACTGAAGACAAATTGTAGGTAGGGAGACCGACAAACAAGCAACCACTGAAGGTGGCTGCACTAAAGGCCTGGAAGAGTCGTCCATGTGTTTCACACTTCAGGTAGTTATTAAATGCAAAATATTTTCATTAAATTCTTTATATTTAGATTTATGAAAATTTAAAACAAATGGCTGTAAATCATAAATACTTTATGTAATAATACTTTTTAAAGCTAAAAATCTGCATTTCAGTCACACGTTAACAGCTGAATTTAAAATTGTGGTGGTGAGATAAAAAAAAAAAACATATAAAAGCTTACTTTCCAAAAACCTGTGGACCTATCTGTGTTGCATGCCCAATCAGCTTTGCTTTGTAAATGCTGGAGCCAGTCATGATCTCTCTGATTTCATACATCCAGGAGTCTCTGAAGCTTTTTCTTCTGGCCTACAAGCTGCCCACTGGACAAAATTCGTATCTGTAATGATGATAAATACTGCGGAGACCCTCCCTGCGAAGGATTTGTCAATAAATACCATGGCAACATGTTGTCAGTTGAATTCCTGCCTCGAAGATTTACATTAGCGCTGCATCAGCCCTGCTCTCTAAGGATATAGTGAGTATTCTTGTGACTCGAAATCAACGATACCCAAATACACAGCATTCTTTGTTGTAACCAGCCACCTGCTATGCACAGACAGACACACACACACACAAGGCTTAGGCAGACTCATAAAAACACATTAAACCATGATGGATCAGGGAATCAGCAGCAGAAGTCAGATAAACACAGTGAGGTTGTGAAAAGGAGAAGAAGATAAGGACAAGAATGGCAAGAAGCTCTTGTGTTTCCCCTTTAATTTTTTTTCCCCATGTGTCCTGTTTTCTTCCTCATCCTGACTGTTTTGCCAGCCATAATGTGAACAAAAAAACGTGCACGTACACACACACACACACACACACACACACACACACACACACACACACACACACACACACACACACACACACACACACACACACACAGCTCAAGGCGCAAGCCACCTACACTCAAGTCATTGTTCTTTCTTCCTTGCTCTCTCTCTCTGTGCGGTTTTAATTTTCCAAATACTTAGGCTTTAATTAATAAGGAAAACAGAGAAGCCTTTAATTGAAAGCATTCCTGAGAATACCAACTACTACTCCGGAGGACTGCCCCAATTTCTCCCTCTCAACAGCATAATGCCCAACCAAAGCCTCACGCTTCTCGTGCCAGTGAATTCTTTCATCATGAATACTCACTCAGATCCTGAATCTGCGCAGGCACTGATATTAAAAATGTCACTCATGTTAGAGAGGGCTGTAGTTGTAGAAGCAGATTACCTCTCTCTAAACTGCTCTGACTTTACTCATCAAAAGATAATTATATAAAAGTCTTGCCAGTGGTCAGCCATACATTACAAACTACAAAATTTATGTCACGATGAAAATAAAATGCCTCAATCATTGATTTCCATAACACAATAAGTTGCTGAGAGAAGCTGTGTAAGCATTGTCAGAGGCAGATTCTGAGGCAACTGATCAAAATGAAGCGGCACAGAGTTAAAACCTGCACTCCGGGCTAAGAGGATTACAGCTGAACATCATCTGCTGTCCACGGCCAGACGAAAGTCATTTTTGACTTTAAGAAGGACAGTCTCAGTATTGTGTGCTCTGAGAGCTTGATTGGACCTATTGTGCATTAGCCTAATGCACTTTGAGATGCTCACAGCTCACTACTGTTACAGTAACAGATGTGCCAAAGATCAGATCCTGCATTAGCTGGACTAAAAATCTTTGTTGTCATTATGTTTGTTCCACTATAATGTAGTCATTTTCTCTGTAATATTGTTATGGAAGCAGTTCAAAACTTTCCATCGTGATTAAACTGGTGTCTGCCTGGGGTCTGCTGACTAATGTTCATAATCACTCTTAACTTTTGGAGGAGGATGTGGTCGCATTGGCCACTTAGTGCACGACAACTGGGCTTCTACAGTTACTCCACTCTCTGCTGTTCTCCTTGCTGTGAAGCTGCTATGTGAATGAAGTCTGATTTAGGTGAACTTGGTTTTAAGAAGTTTTTATTTTCCTTTTACTTGATAAGCACTTTGATGAATCTGCAATACTTCCTCAAAACCAGTAGCCGATGGCTTACATGGCTTTATCTGTAACTTGTACTAGAACTTGTACTGGACGTATAAAAATTATTATTGTTGGATTTGTCAGTGTGTTACACATTACTCGTAACTTAAAGATGCATTATGTTATTAAATCGGTCCCTGTAGAAAGTAATTTGTTATGCTATTACATTTTACTTTACTTTATAATACACAAGATGGGTTGTCACAGTAAGACAGTAATGTAACACATTACTGTACTAAAGTCAATTTTTGGGTTTCAAACATTCTTCAGTTGCTAATGGGTAGAAAGAAAAAAATTAAAATTAAACATATATTTTTCATCCTGAAATCAACATTATGTATAATTTTTTAAATGAAAGGAGTGTGACAATAAAGTGCAAATCTTATCTAGGAAGGCAACAACTGCATTATACTGTTAACGGTGCAGTTTAATTCAGTAATTTTTATAGCACCAACTCACAACAAAAGTCACCTCAAGGTGCTTTATATTTTACAGTAAAGATCCTACTATACAATAATAGAAAGAAAACCCCAACAACCAAAACAACCCCCTTTTGAGCACTTGGCGACAGTGAGAAGGACAAACTCCCTTTTAACAGGAAGAAGTCTCAGACAGAACCAGGCTCAGGGAGCCAGGGGGTGGCAGCTATCTGCTACGACCGGTTGGGGGTCAGGGGACAACACGTGCCCGAACACAATGTCAACTCTTTGCAACCATCTGCACAGATAGCATGCTAACACAAAGCTAATGAAGAGGCCAGTGTGATTTTGATGGTGAGTGTGTGCTGATGTTTTTGGGTACAAAATGGCTTTATAGCATACATGAGAGATGTATTTGGGAGCTTATAGGTCAGCAAGGCATTCAAACAGTTTGATTATTTTTGGGGGCAAATACTAGAAATCACTTTTTGGCAGATGATCACTTTTTTTGGCATACCATCACTATGCTGACTCCAGCCACGCAGCCAGAGCTTGATCATAAACAGGTAACAAAGCAGTGATGAACAGACACCTGTAGGATCATAGCCGCTGTTTCTACCTACACTCATGTTTCTAAGAAACATTGTGCTTGGTTGATTATTTCTCTGTTTCAGCTGTGCTCCTTGGCAATAATTCTGTATCACATTTCAAAGGAAAATGCATTTGTGGGTTGAGCAAGAGACTTGAGTGCATAGGTTATACCCATGGAAAACTTCAAATCTTCTCTGTCAGTCCCAAATAGCTTATTCTGCTATTGACACTTGTTTGGTGTTGTTTATTGGATTGGGTGATTGAAGTCTGAGGAAACAAGACATATTGGCGGTTTAACAGTTTAATAATTTGACAAACAGGGGCCTTGGTAGCATGTGGAAGAACCATATATAACTACAACACCCTTGCACCTCTCCATCATGCTGGTCACCAATTTGGTCACACACTGCTGTGGGATGGCATCCCATTCATTAACCAGGATATGTCACAAGTCAGTCAATGTGGTTGTGTCGGTTACACTGGTAAAAACAGCACGCCCAAGCTCATCCAACAAGTGTTGAATGGGATTCAGGTCAGGACTGCAGACTGCAGACAATCTCATCTTGAAGTCTTTCTCCATTGAGATTGCTTTCAGTGATGAGAAGCCTTGTTTTTCCAGTAAGGGGGATGCCGGCCCACTTCATCATACTGCCTCCACCAAAAGCTGTTACCCTACTGACGCAGCAATCAGCGTGCTCCACGTTTTCTCTGCACGATCCAGCTGCCACAGGCAGATTCTGGACTCATCACTGAACATAAGGCTTCTTCACACGTTTAGGTTTCAGCACACACATTGAAGATGGTTTTTTTTTGTAAGAAAAAAACCAAAACAGTTCAGAGCGATAGCCTATACTGTTCTTTTTGCTCCACTATCTTTATGTCTCAACGATAGTTTATTATTATTATTTTAAAAACTGAAAAGAAAAAAAACTATAATCACCAGCAACATATACAGCTGTTAAAACCTGCTCCATCACCACCAACTATAAAATGTAATTGTTTTTTATGTGTTGATGAACATTTGGAGGGATTGGCAATAGGTGAATTAATAAAGAACCAGACCTAAAGGCAGACTTCCTAATGGCATTTAAATCAATAAAATCTTGAAAATATATTTCCCTGCATTACAGAGCAATATGCAGTAATGTTTTAATGCATTTTAATGTACTGACATCCTTACTTTTAATACTAACAGCTCTTGTGCACTTTTACTTGGGTAAAATGTTACATATTTCCTAATGTCCATTTTTTAACTTAATGGTGCTCCCACTTTCACTTAAGCCAGCTATAGTACATTTTTAATAATACTATAACAAAGAAAAGTGTCAAATGTGATAGTGTTAAAGGAACGATTTCTGGGGCTTTATAAAGAGTCTCACTTCATTGTTTAGCTGTCTATGTCCTTTTATTGTTTTGAGTCACTCTCTTGGCTCTCACTGAACTATTTTCATAGCCATCAAATATTTTAGCTGAAAAACCCACTTTTACCTGATCTACAACATACAGAAGAGTAACTAACGGCTGAACACATGGAGCACTTGGCAGCAAACGAGGCAGATGTAGAGACCAAAAACAGAAGTAAAGGAGAGTGAGTACAGGGCTTAGGTTACGCCCACCAGATGGTCAAAAACACAACTCTAAATCAATGATAATACTTTCCAAAACATTTGGCTACGTAAATAGCCAAGAAACTGCTTGTGATCAGGTTTACTATGTCAACTTGAAAAGATGATAATGTCAGTGGTTCTACTGCTGCAAAGTGAGGAGAGAAACATACAAAACCTGAAAAACATTAACAAACCCGTGCCTGTAAAAGATTTTTACTCTTGCTCAATGAATAAGACCATGCGTTTTTGATGTTAATCACATTATTCATTTTATGGCATTTTATTGAAAGCATATAATACAACATATTGTATTTGTCAACCTAATGACAGTGATGATAAACTAAAGTACATGCATGATCTCATTAACAAATAAATGCAGTGACAGCTCTGCTGCTCTGCATAATTTCGAGACTTCGACTCTTACGATGTGAAAAACATAATTAACCAGATAACTTTTCGACAAGATTTTTTTTTTTTCTTTTTACACAGAAACTGTCACTATGGTTGTTTTTGTTCTAGTGGTATTGGAGTATTTTTTTGCAGCAGGTGGATTTTGAAATGAGAAAATGGACACTGTCTACTATTTAGTCTTGCTCTGTTGTTGGTGCCAAACTCTGCTCTATATAGCATGGGAGCTATCGCGCTAGCAATCCAGTCATGTTGTTGTAAGTGCTATAACTCATCTTGGTCATGTTAACTTTTCTCAGTCTGAGGATGCACTATTCTGCACTGCTGTTATCAGGCATTAGGCATGTGAACTCAGATGTCAGAGATAATTCATTCACTGTACAGCGACAAGAATCCTCTGCTTATATTAAACTGTGTTTCATGGCCCAAAATTGCATTGTAAAACAATGGTGATTACAGCTCTATACATTCATCATGGAGTAATCGAAGGTTTGGCAGATGGATTCCTGGTCCCAGATATTCATGACCAAGACCCTGAAACCTAATAGCTCTTGATGACCAGTTAGTGTATTGCGTGGTAGCTTATCTCCAAGGGGTGTTTTGTGTGAGTAGAGGTGAGTGAAGGGTCAATTGTAAAGTGCTTTGGCTGGAAGCAGGGCACAAAGAATATTTGTCAGTTTATTTAACAAAACTGCATCCTGGCCTTTAAGTTAGGTCATTCAGAATCACCTCCAGAATTACATTTGCCAATATAAGTCAAGTCAAAATGTATTTCTATAGCAAATCTTAAACAACCTAAGATGACCAAAGTGCTATATGTTATACAAAAGATAGACTATACATAGCAATCACTAAATCAACTATAAACATACATTATAAATCATCTAATAAAATAAAAATGAATAACACTGTGTTTGAATAACAACGGGCAGGGTGCCCTGCTCAACTAAAATTGAAAGCAAGTGAAAATGAATAGGTGTTTAACAGTGTTTTAAAATGATTTAGAGAATGTGCATCTCTTTTGTTAAAATTTAGGTTATTCCAAAGATTAGGAGCCACCACTGAAAAGGCTCTATCACCTCTGCTTTTAAGTCTGGATCTAGGATGTCTTCACTAATCCAAAAATAAGCTACTATTGGCTGCTCCCTCATTCATAAGGGGTTGCCACACTAGGTAGCTGTGGCAACCCCTAACAAATCAGACTACTAGCTGGTAGTCTGATTTGGTAGATTTCTATGCATTGAGAAGGATTACCCCCCCCAAAGAGATTTGTTAGGTGAATGTGTGAACAGCTTTAAAATCAAAATCCTTTGCTTATTTGTATCCCTTAGGGTCAGAGACAGTGTCTGCAACCAGTTTAAGCGATTATTGGTTCATGCCTGTCAAAATAAATCCCCCTATTTAGACACATAAAGCATAACTTTCATTTTTATTTGTTTTTATCCGCCTCATTTATTGGTGTTGCTGACCCCTGTCACTGTGCCATGTGCCCTTGTATTGATCTGTTGTGCCACAGTAAAGTCTCAGCTTTGAGTTTTGAGAAGTTCACTGTCAGTGAATTAGCTTGTTTGATAGGAATTGAAATAATCACTTTTTCCGTTTATTCCACAAAGTCAAAGCAACACCGTTTAACCCGAAATACAAGCTGAGGTGCCCTTCTTGCAGGCGTGTCAGTAACGGTGGCGTGCACATGGTGAAAATCTGCAGATTGTCTCTCTCTGCAGTCTCAAAACTGAGGTTGCACAAAGTGACTATTGAGTTACAGAGAGGTCACTCACCCCTTTGCTGAAATGAAAAATGATTGATAAACTTTAAAGGCTAGAAAAAACAGCTATCGCAGTTTTGGAACTGGTGTTGGAGATGACACAGACACTCCCAAACTATACGGGAATACTATGTGTTTTTTCTATTCATGTAAATGATTTGAACAAAATGTGTTTCTCTGTCTTTGCTGTTTACTGTGTCATAATTAGATCTTAATGCTCATTGTGAGCATTATGTATGATTCTGTGTCTAACATTACGGTATATGCGGGCATCTGGTTGTTATCCCTGTCTGATCAAATTATCAGCATGACAGTGATAGTGTTCTCATATGAAGTGAAGGATACATTTATGTGCATCAAAGGTGGCTTAGACTGCTGCTTTATTTCAGGTGACTTGCTGGGTTATGCCTTATCTGTATCAGTTCACTAAACATCAGTTCCCTGCACTGCTTGGAGTCTCCGTGTTGGTGGATAGACACATGTATATAGCTTGTGTTGGGCTCTGTATCTAATTTTGGAGGAAGTTTATCATCGCTGCTGAGACTGTGAGGTTACTGAAAAAGATAAAGTCTTGCAAAGTCTCAGCTCTGTAAATCTTCATGTGTATTGTATGTTTGAAATGCCACAGTGTAAAAAGAAAAGGTCTTTTACTGATCAAAAGAAAGAAAGTATGTCTAAAATAGAATCTTTCGAAGTAAGTAAACTAACTGCAAGCATTTAGCTCGATACAAAGGTGACCTTGATAAACAAAATGATTGTGAAAACTCAAATTCTTAGTTCAGACTCACTCAGAATGACTCGCATAGTTCACACGAATTGTTAGATTTACAGGTTCATAAATTGATAAGTAACAACTCTTAAAAGAATTCTGGTAACTTCAAGCAGTTGAGATAGTCGAGCCTTTTACCTTCAGGCTTACGGAGAGAATATATGAAATACTCTCGGTGGTAAAATTCCCCCAAACTGCAAATGCCAAGTGTGGTGGTTTGATAGGGATGTGAGTTCAGAAGCCAGGACACTGTGACGAGATCAAAACCCAAGACAAGCTTTTATCAATGTAGGGGGTAATCCCGAGAGTCTGGGACTAAAAAGAGAATGGCTCACTGCCCAAAAAAGGCAAATAATTAATCATTTAGAAGGACTTGTGGCATAGGAATTAATTTGGGACAGCATCTAGATGACAGGTAGAGGACTAAAAGTGACATGCTGTCTCCACCAGAAGTGGTTTCAAACCACCCAGTACAGCAGAGCCCTCAGAAATAATACATAGGACCACATTAGTAACGGAGGTCTTGGTGATGTTCCTAACTTTTTTTTTTGTTGGAAAAAGTAGAGTCAAAGAATTTTCCCTAACTTCCAGGAAAAACTAAGAAAGTGACATGGCTTCACATTGAAAAGTACTTTCCATGGGTAGGAGATGAGCGCAGCTCGGGGCTAAGGGCCCTGACATACATTTACAACTATAAGTAAAATCGAGCCATATAGATTAGAATCAGAATCAGAAAGGGTTTTATTGCCAAATGTTGAGCAGGTTTACAACATTAGGAAATTGCTGCGGTACTTAGTGCAAAACATACTGTAAGACAACACTTAAACATAAAAATAAGAATTAAAAGTGCTAAGCAGATTAATATATGCATGTGTGCAGGTGATGATCAGTGCAAAAAATGGGACAGAAATAAAGAGTCAATTTCCCACATTTGCAATAACTAAACGTCTTTAATAGCCATGCAACATCTGGAGCAATAGAGGTTAGGAAGTGAAGAACACTGAGCCAACCCAGTGATTCTGGAGAGGATGGACAGAAGTACCAATCACATGTCTGTGGAACTAAAAACAGGCCATTAAACCTGCACAGCTGTCTTTTAAGAACGATGTGATCTAAAAATTGTAAAACAAAAACTTTGAGAAGATTATGCAGTCACAGTGGCCGACTCTAGCTGTCCTAATGCATTGTGGGTGCACTAAACAGCTTGTGCACCTTGATAAAAACATTTCTCCTGCATTGCGTACTATGTTATCTTAGCGATGTATTACGTACACTTTTGTAAATGTGTCCACATTTCTCAGTATGCAGTATGTGCACACTTATACACACTGGTTCTTAACATGGTTTAATGTACATTTTGTTCATCCTGGAATTTGTTGTGTAGCCTGTAAATATGCCAACTGCATAAATCTGTTAATTATGAGTGTCTCTACATTTTACATCTAAATTGCCCGGTTTCCCACTGTGTAATAATTTCTGTTTCGTGGACACCCACCTCTCCGTTGCATTGAAGTTGGTTCCCATCCAGTCCTTATGCTCTGGCTGACCCTGTTTACATATGTTGAACACAAATATTTACCCAAACAATATAAGTGCCATAAATTGCCGACTGAGGGATCCAAATGCAGGATGTTGAGACAAACTGGACGAACTGAAAATGCACCTTTAATTCAACCAGTGGAAAAGCCAACACAAAACCCCAAATGACAGCACTAAACAGAATCCAGGCAGGGAACACATAAGTAAGGGTAACAGACAGAAATTAAGACTGAGGGGAAGACAGCACTATTTATACACCAAAGGGTAATCAGGGAATTGGACACAGGAGAGTAATGAGATGCAGGTAATGTAATCAAAGACAATGAGCTGGGAGGGGAAGTAAAATTAAACACAAAACACAGGAGACAAATAACTACCAAAACAAAACAGGAAACCACAGTTAATAACTAAACGGGGAAGCACAGACACAGGAATAAACTTAACACAGAAGATCCTGAGGGAACATTTTAGCTTTAATACAAACAAAACTGTAACTAATAGCAAAAGGTTCAAAATGCTAAAGAATATAGATGAGGATGAAAAAGTGTACACTATAAGCAAACAGAATCAAATAGAGAGCACCTGACAAACTAGCATTTAATGATCCAAACAACCCAGGAGTTTGACATTAGGACATTGAAAAAGACTGACATTCAGCCACATGTTTACTTAGAGTAGTGGCACTGCTGGAGGATGGCAGTGTCAGTCTGTCACTTTGTCACTCAGCCAACTGCTTTGGTCCACACTGAAATATTTAAATAATTAGTGGATATAATTTGGAATATTTGCACAGTCATGGTGTCCAGATGTCTCCTGAAATTTCTGACTGTTTCATTATGAAGCTAATGGTTGGATTTTTGGATTGAGCGCCTTGATAGCTTTTTTTTTTTTTTTTTTTTTTTAGCTTGGATATGGTTTTGCAAAAGACATTCATGATTCAAGATGTAATAACTTGTTAACTCTTTCATTTCCACAAGAACGGATGGTTCAGTTCATAATCAGATAATCATTTATGGTCAGAAACCTAAAAAACATAAATGAAGTTTCATCAGTCAACATCAGTTTGGACTAAAGAAAATAAACTTCAGCATGTAAACTCACTACAATCAAAGCATTAAAGCTTTCATGGCTGTTTTGAGTTTTGGGATCTTTGGAGTTTTTCTGATTTTGAATCTTTGGTTATTTTTGTGTTATAGTTCTGTTGTGTGTATTGGTTAGTTTTAACTCTCTTCTATTTCTTGTTCATTGTTTTTTCTTTGCCTCTGACATCCTGAGGTTGATCTCCTCTTGTGTTCCTGTTCTGCCTTTTCTTCTAGTTTTTACTTATGTGAAAATTTGCATGCTGTTAGTCTGTCTTATCTCGCTTCCTGTTTTACTTTGGTAGTCTTTAGTCTCTTGTGCTTCATGGCTGCATTCCCACCTGTTTCAAATCCGCTCATTATCATGTGTTTGTATTTATTGTCTGTCTCCCTTTCATCTCTGTCTTCGTTCTGCCTTCCTCATAGTGTGTTTTTTTTTTCCTGGAAGATTCTTGTTGTGAAATATTAGGTCATGACCTGTTTTGTTTTGTATTCAGTGAGAGTTCAGCAATAAAGCTGCGTTGAAGTTTATTCTTTGTCTGCCAACACAACACAGCCAGTCCTTAACAAAAATAACCTTTTAATAATGAGAGATCATTGAAAAGAACTAAGCATTATTTCTTGAAATTGAGTTTGAATAATAAACTATTTTTATGATTAGACTCTGATTGGAGCCTATAATGTAGGAAAAATAGTGGTGGAACAGAAGGAAGTGGAGACTTGGACAAAGATCTCTATCTAGCCAGGTTGAAGTGGAGATGAGGTGGAGGTGTTTCACACAAATGACGGTCTGAAAGGCAGAATGACAGAAGAGCAGTGAGATTTAAAGCAGGTGAGACAGAGGCTGAAGGCGGGTAAGATTGCTGATTGGGCCAGAGTGATGATGACAGATCTAAGTTTGACCAGCAGAAAAGCAGAAGTGATGTAAGGAATAGCCCAGCAGGCCAAAACACCCAGGAATGCAGGCAGATGAGTGAATATAGACGCTCCTAAACAAACATGCATAAGCTTCGCTTAAAAAGTGCTCAAATGCTAAGAATATATGATAAAACGTGTATTATGTAACACAATACAAGTTCTCGGATATTCTTCCACACTGTTGCACACTGAGATACAATTGTGGAGAACTTTAAGTGACAGCATGTTAGGATACCTACATACATACAATGTGCTGAAGTGGGTCTCACAGGGCTGTAGCTCCAGGCTCTAGTTAAGGTATCCAAAAGACATTTTGCCCAACTCTTGGTTTGTTTTGCTCTCCACAGCATTTATTATTTATGCCCACAAATAGTTTCTAAGCTATACTCTTGTGCAGCCATGCTTTGTCAGTGAAATTAATTTCTCAGATGGGAACTAGCATTGTGACAAAAACCCCTGACTACTGTCACTTCCTTTCGGATGTGTTTCAATTAATTTCGACCTCAGTTTCCAGATTGCTTACTAAAAAAAAAAGAACAGTGCATTAAAAATGTAGATAGCACTAATATTGTTTCTGCGAGTGCATATGCTGCCACGTTATGGCACAGATAGAGATTTTACTTATTTATAACATAAATCCAGGATGATGAAACATTTAATAAAGCTGCAGCAAGACTCTAAAATTTAGGAAATCACTCTGACATATGTTTGATTTATAACGCATTCACAAGAGGTAATGAAAACTTCAGCTGCATTTTCAAATGTCATTTCTCACGTTTCCTTGTGTAAGTCTCTGCTGCTAAAAGGTTGAAAACGCCTCAAACTGTGTGTGAGTCTTGCTGATTTTTCATATGCATATGAACTTTTATTGCCTTTTTATGACATTAAGGCTTGTCAAGTGGCAATAATATGTAGACGCACTTCATAAAGAAGCAACCCAGTACAGCAGGATTACACTGGTCATCAGCAAGTAAGTGCAATGCAAGTTTTAACTTCAAACTCGAAACTTTTGAAAAAGTTTCACATCTAGAAATGTACAGGCTCACAGTTTCATAGCTGCATGTCTTCCACTAGCTCAGTTATGGTTCCATAATTTGACCTTCTCTCTAATTAGAACCATATATTTGCTGATAATGAGAGTA
Source organism: Oreochromis aureus (assembly GCF_013358895.1). Lineage (NCBI taxonomy): Eukaryota > Metazoa > Chordata > Actinopteri > Cichliformes > Cichlidae > Oreochromis > Oreochromis aureus. The sequence goes on from NC_052951.1 coordinate 18,392,858, forward strand.
ATGTAGCCTGATGGTTGTGGCCATGGAAAGATGGCTGGTGTTAAATGGTGCTTACAGCCAGCAACTGTAAGGCATGTGAGCTGGTGCGCGAGAGATGCAATGCACTTGGATGGTGATGGGAATGAAAATCAAGTAAGATAGTGTGAATTATATTCTTGCAGTCTTCCTGGTATAGATTGTATGCGAGACAAACATATGCATCAGTGTGGTGCAGTCGTACACTTGCGTTTAGCCGAAGGTGTCTCTCATTTCTTCATTTTCCACTCATTTCACAAAAACCCGCCTCTGTTCTTTCTAAAATCGCTTTATTTCTTTCTTTTTACTCTCCCTTGCTCTTTGCTGCTTTTCTTTTGCTGAGTCTCAACTCTTCGGGGATTCACACAGAGAAATCAATTTTGCCTGGCCTCTTTGCCGATGGAAAGGAACATAGGCATATATATAAATATTCACATGCGGCTATTTTAGATCTGCAGCTTAGGGACTGAACTAGTGGATGAGCTGTTCTACTGTTTGATCATGAAGCTTGCATACATCTGTCTCTGAATGTTTTCTCTTTTTCCCCCATGCATCCTTCTCTTCTTTAATTTCCTCCTTCCATTCCTCTGATTGACTTTAACGGCATCTGTTATGTCTGTTGATTGCTTTTTTCTTCTCTCTCTTCTCCAAACTCTTCCTACACTTTCCTTCCTATTATTTATCACGCTTCTCTTCCTCACTGTTACCTTTCTTGTTTTATTTTTCCATATGTACATATTAAAATCTCTCATTTCTACCCAAATTTTCCTGTTTGTTCTGAACTTCCTAACTCTAACATTTGCCAACTTTGTCATTTTTATTAATTCATCATGTTCTTGTCTGTTATATAGTGCTGAGAAATTATTTTGCATATATGTCACATTGACATATTTCAGATCATCAAACAAATTTTAATATTAGTCAAAGATAACCTGAATAAATACAAAATGCAGTTTTAAATTCATTCAATTATTTCAGTCATTCAACTGAGAAAAAAACGTTATCCGAACCTGCCTGGACCTGTGAAAAAAAGTGATTTGCTCCCTAAATCTAATAAATGGTTGGACCACCTTTGGCAGTAAGAACTACAATACAAGCATTTGCATTGACTGGCGAGGAGTCTTTCACATCACTGTGGAAAATTTTGGCTCACTCTTCTTGCAGAATTGTTTTAATTCAGCCACAGTGGAGGATTTTCACGTATGAATGGCCTGTTTAAGGTCAAGCCAAAACATCTCAGGTGAATTTCTTTTTTGAGGTATTCAGAGGTAGACTTGCTGGTGTTTCCCATCATTCTTTTGCTGAATAACCGGAGTGCCAATCATCAAGAAATATTTTGGCTAATGTGAAAATGCCCCTCTCCCATGGATGCCATTTTTGCTCATTTCTGCCCATTCTCTTACTGTTGAATCATGAACTCTGACCTGATGCTCTTTTGGAATAGTTTTGGTCGACCGGCCTCTCCTGGGAAGGTTCACCACTGTCCCAAGTTTTCTCCATTTGTGGATAATTACTCTCACTGTGGTTCACCGGGCTGGGTTCACTCAAGGCCTTAGAAATGGCTTTGTAACCCTTTCCAGACTAATGATGCTGTTTCTCAGCTGTTCTTGAGTTATTTTAGATCGTTTGCACGATGAATTGAGGGATTTCTTAATTCAATAGGCTTTGATGTAATCGGGTGTGAGTTGTGATGGGGGTAACTTTTTAAAATTTACATCATTAGAAAAAACGCACTTTATATTTTCTCATCTTATCTTAGTCTAATATCTTTTTTCATCATCTGAAATTAGTATTCAGTCTTCTTTCCTTCCCGTCTTCCGTCCTTACATCTCGCCTCCTGCTGTTTCACTGGCCATTCTTTATTGTGCTCATAAACCTTTTACTTTAACTACCTTCATAATTAATACCCTTTGAACCATGTGACTTCAATTTTAGAAACAGATTCATATTTCATAAATCTCCCCGAACTCACTGATGCAGAACCTTTCTGCTTAATTTAAATGCTGGCTTCTAGTGGTTTGCGTAGTGCCTCTACATGAATGAACACATGTAAGCTGCAACTTAGGCTTCATTTGGGACGCACGCAGCGACCGACTGTAGACCAGCAGCCGCTGATGCTGGAGCCACCTGTGTTATGCTGACTTCCTATCCCCTGGCCACTGGTCTGTCTGGCGCTGATAACTACTTCATGGATTTCTTTCAAAGATACATCCACCCTTCTGCCGTTAAATCCTCGTGTCTAATTCACTCTCTCTCTCTCCCAATTGTCAGCTTTGTTTTACAAACAGAGCAGTGATATTGTCTCTCAGAGGCACACCTCTCTCTGCCCTAGCCGGCTGTCAGGCTAGATCTGCTGAGCCAGTGTGCATACAAGGTACAGCGGTGAGCATGCATATTTAGTGCACAAACACACACACCCGCATCAATACAACAATTCACATGCGGACACACGTATGAGCATGAACACAATCAAAGCAGGCACAGCACATGCCAACGCTCTAGCTGACCTCGCCTTGACCCGACGCAAGACACCTCACTGGCACCCTCGCAGCTAATAGAGCTCGACAGGTGAGTGTATTTGACAGTTTGTGCGCGCGCATGTGCTTACACTCACTCTGATACATATTTAATATGAGGCTGCAGCGTAGTGAGTGAAACTAGGACACGAAGGAGGCCAAAATATATCCTGGCTAAATGTGAGTGTTTCTCTCCGAGCAGTAGATGATGTGCATACTTATTCATTAGCTTTTTTAAAAAAAACAACTTTTTAACCATTTTCCTCTCCTTTCACTCGCTTATCATTCAGCCCCAGGGCTCATTTTAGAGGTATGTCTATTAGCCACACACAGACAGATGCGCATATGCGCTGACAAAAGGGAGGCAAACAAACACAAGACCACCTCAGCCATTTGAGGACACTTTCTGTTTAATGTTATTTATAAACAGCTTTTGAGTCTGGCATTGTTTGATAACCACATACAAAACATTTGGGTTGCACAAAGGAAGAGAGTAAAGGAAAAGAGTTTAGAGATAGAGCTGTGTGTGTGTGTGTGTGTGTGTGTGTGTGTGTGTGTGTGTGTGTGTGTGTGTGTGTGTGTGTGTGTTGGGAGTAGCAAGGAAAGGAGCAGAGAAGGAGGAGAAGGAAAAGAGAATAGACAGACAGACAAGGAGAGAGAAAGGATGCAAGTGTTGGAGGGGTGAGGAGAAGGGGAGGGGAGGGAGAAAAGAGGGATGAATAGGAAAGCAGGAGGAGCGGTAAGGGGAGGGGTTGGGGGGTGGAGCAGTGCAGTGTACCGTTTTTCTTCAGTGAGTCAGCGAAAACAAAACAGGAAAGAAAAAAAGACTGAAAGGGAAAATGATATAATGATAAAAATCATATTTAAAAAAATTAATAAAAGTTCCAGCCTCAAGCTCCCTGTTTTTAGTCTCTCTTTTTTAAGGGAACTACTGAGACACATCAGAGAATCAGTTTATCCACTTTTTTTCTTTTTTTTTTAAATATATATATAAAAGTCATCCTCACAGGAATAAACAGACACAATTTACATCACCTCTGGGTTAACAGCAGCACAAACAAGTTCACCAGTAGGGATTTCTAAATCCTACATGTCAGGAGAATGACTCAAGTGACAGGCTTCCCGACATCTAGATAGAGAGACATGAAAAGGCGGGGCTCAGTGGGAAACACACCCAAGCAGGGTACAAATGCGGGCCCTGCTCATGAATTCCCATCAAAAACAAGTATTTTTAGGATGCCAGCAAAACTAAACTCATTATTTTTTGTGCTTTTTGTTAGCATGTCAATTATTTAGCTTGTTTTTTTTAAGCTTATAGTTCATCTTTTGCATAAAAGGGTATTTTTCTTTTTCAAAATAAGATTCATAACTTAGTAATTGTAAAAGAAACAAAGAGATCTTTAGCATTACTGGCTTGCCAAGGTACCCGGATGGCCCATGAGTATCTGTACAGGTTTTGTCATTGAGCACTTTGGCTGAGTGACTGAGTCAAAGTCTCGGCATTATCTGTGGTGCTCTGTTTGTGATTCGAAAACCCTGGACTCACGGGGCTTGGGAGTTTATAGTGGGACAGGAAGGCTGTGAAGGTGATAGATTGGGCTATTTTGGGAGGGTTAGAGGGTGTGTGCTTGAACCTCTCAAAGGGCGCCATGTCACACAGTCCTTTCTGTGCTTTTTTAAATTTCTTGAAGAGGAGTCCCGAGCCAACAAAAGGCCAATGGGATTCTCTCTCCTCAAACGTAGCAGCATTAAAATCCAAGTCTCCAGTCAGGGCTTGCACATCAATGAGTCCTTCTGTTTCGGAGCACACTAAACAAAGAAAGAAAACCAGGAGTTTGTCAGTCGTCCGGTGATCATCACAGATTTTGAGCTACTTCTCTGCTCTCCTTTTGATGAACGATTGGATCTTTGCAGAAGATGTTGTGACTTGTGGTGATCATCATCTTTCATCATCATCATCATCATTGAAAGCTTCCGAAGAATATTTGGATTGGATCATCTCTCTTTAGAAGATGTATTTATAGCCTCTATGGTATGAAAGAGGAAAGTGCATATCTGTTTCTTGGAATTGTGAGTCTGGCTCAGGCCTCAGCTTTTCCTTGACCTGCATGAGCTGAGCCTCTGTTTTGTAGCCACAGAGGTCAAAGGCTGAATGAAATTCCAAAGTTTTGTCCGTATTGGAAATTGGCTCTCGATAGGCACTCTTGCTTTCTAACTTCATTCTACCCGCATGGCTTTAGCGTTTTTTTAATTTTTTTTATTTTTTTAGAGGACACACACACACACATACACACACATATACATACAAACATTAATACAAAAAATCATAATTTTTTTCAGTCACTCGTTCCCATTCATTTACACTGACTGTGACCAGCTGGCTCCTCGAACGATTGGTTAGTTCTGAATGGCTTTTTGAAGTTTCGATGTGAGGGCGCAGACAAATTATAGTTTTCAACAGTTTGAAGAACTGAATGGCGAATAGTTGAGTGACAATTTCTGTGGTACTTTCAGAATTTAGACTAAAAAGTTAAAAGTTAAGCATACAGATTCACATTAAACTTGTGCTGATACGTGAAAGAAAACCACTTTATTTGCAGGTATATAATGGTTATAGCTATTACTGCTAAAACGTTTCACAATGAGTCATTTTCCTGCCACTTGGGTCAGCGGTATTTTGTTTCTCGATCTTAAGGTGTTGCTGAGTGAGTACGGTGACAGCTACAAATGAGTATGTCTTCCTCTCGGCTTGACTGACAGATGGAGGTTGCGGTTGAGAGCGCTATTGTGTCACGGGGGCTAAACACAGAGACCGAGCCATGAACTGTTTTGATACTTGCTGTGTGTTTTTCCTGTTGCTGAATTATTGGCTTGCTATTTTATGTGGCTGTACATAAATTGAGTGAAGCAGTTGATGCCAGAGACGCAAAAGTTTTCCTGTTGTTTCCCTTGGTGACATCATCAAAGCAAATGGGCAAAATAGTTTTCCCTGACTAACATGTATTGATTATGACTCAGAATGACCCCTGCATTAATACCACAGGGATTTTCAGTGATGTCCTTTGTACACAGTCATTTACACACACATTTATGTGCACATGCCTCATTTAAAGAGCCAGAACAAGGTGGTTTAGGAGAATGAATCATAAGGTTGCATCACCAGCACAACAGTGTCTGTTTCCTGTCTCAACGTAGGATCACAAAGTAGAGTGACAGCAGCAGAGCTGATGACAAACACGAAACATAACCTGCATGATGTGACCCTGCTTTGTTATTAGCTCTCTGGACCCCAATTGGTGGGCCAACAGAAGTTCTGGGGATGCACTTGTTCTTCCTCCTTGTTGTGGCAGACAGGTCATATTTATCACCATCTGGAGTGTAGTCTTTTTCACCCCCCTCCTGAAGTACCTGCACCTCATTGAGCCCCCCTTTTGCCTTGCGGCCACGGCGAGTACAGTTTCGGCGGCCTCCTTTAGGTGGCCGTGGTAGGGGAGAGGGTGAAGGCAAGCTGTACTGGTCCCCGTGGGGCAAGTATGGCCGCTGATGGTGGTTGTGATGGTTTCTGTGACGATTCAGGTGGTTTAAAGACTCCCCGTGCTCAATCTCTCTACCTGGGGCGCCATGCGCATGACTCTCGCCTGATATGCAACTGGGCAGCTCCTCTTTCTTGAGCGTTTTCAGGTCCCTCCCCGTCAGCTCAGGCGGCGAAACACACATCAGAGAGGAGGTGGAGCCTCTGAACCTCCGCAGCCAATCCCAAAGTGATAGGGCCTTGCAGTCACACTCCCAGGGGTTGTCGTTAAGTCGCAGGTACTCCAGGGCCGGCAGAAGAGTCAGGGTGGCACCAGACAGCTCAGTGAGGGAGTTATTAAACAGGTACAAAGTAGTGAGACGTCGAAGGTCATGGAAGGCCTGACGATCAACCCACTGGATCCGATTCTGGTGGAGAAGGAGCCGGTCTAAGACTCCTAGACCTCGAAAAGTGTTCTGGCGAAGACTCCATAGACGATTGCCGTGTAGGAAGAGATGACTGAGGTTCAGGAGGTCGATGAACAAATCATCCTCTAGGAATTCTAACTGGTTATCCTGCCAGGATGTAGGAATAAAAAGGAAAGATAAAAAGAGAAGCTTAAAATGGGTTGCAAGACATCAAGCATAGTTTTTATTACTTGAGTATTAGTAATCCATTGCATTTGCATTTTTCTGGTTTGTTTTAGAATCATACAAGATACAGATAATATGTTAATTTTAATCCTTAAATAAACTATACATGTGTTTTTGGTGTGTGTGTGTGTGTGTGTGTGTGTGTGTGTGTGTGTGTGTGTGTGTGTGTGTGTGTGTGTGTGTTATAGAGAACACATGCATAAAGTAACTGAACTGGGTAGTTGGCTGGATGTCCAATTTCCACTGGCTAAATAAAATGGGTTAAGGGGCTCAATAATGGACCCTTTGAATTAAAAACTATGTTTTGAGTTTTTGACTGAGTTTGGAGATTACTATATCAAATAAATAATAAGGGGTAATCTACTCTCATTCTACCAACTGATTTCTCTCTATTTTTTTCCCTTTGGGGTTTCTTTGAAAAAAACAAGCAAACACTTGATGTAAAAATGCTTCCAAAATTGTCAATCTGTAGCTGTTGCCTCAGTTACTAAGTAGGGTTGAAACAATTTCAAAAAAAAATGTACTCATAATGAACCTTTGGACAATTTTGAACTCACTCATGGTTCTGTAAATTTTCAGTTCAGTGAAAAAAGAAAAGAAAAACTTTTTTTCATTTATTAAAATAATAACTGAATAAATACCCGTAATTCAAATTGCAACAATTACAGCACTTAAAAGCTACAAACAGTAAGTACTGTAAGAAAGTAAGAAAAAAGGCTATGAGCTGTTAACTCTCAATATAACAAAAACATAAATCAAATAAAACATATCCATTAAGGAGAAAAACACTCACACACACAGTCAGCTGTGTAATTTCAGCTTTAAAAAAATTGCCCATAGTAACAATGATTTTCTCTCTGTCGACACTGAGAATGCAGCTCATGATCTGATGAGGCTTTTATCATGAATTTATTCCCTTTGTGAAAGTAAAGCGTGTTGTAGGAACACTTTTAGTGCCGATAAACTGTCCTTTAGAAAATGTGATTTGAAAACAGAATTTTCTAACCCCTTCATATAATGTTATGAATTCCACTTTTATTTGGCCCAATATGGTATATAAGTTTTCTCCAGAGCAGTGTAAAAATCTAAACAGACTCTTTATTTGAACACAAATAGGTAAAAACCAGTCTTTCATGTCTAAACCTGTTAGACTGCTATAGCTCACTGACAACAACTAGCAAGCAAGTCAAAACTACTAGACATTTGACATTTGCACTTAACAGACCCAAAGATATTTGATAAATGGGCTGGCACTTACATAGCGCTTTTGTACTCAATTCAAGCACTCAAAGAACTTTCTTACTACAAGCTGCATTCACTCATCCAGACGACACCGAAGTCCTCTTTTTCTATTCCAAACCACTTTTAACCTTTACTGTTCACACACTCACACTCTGCATCGCGGGCCACTGAGGGTTTAGCATCTTGCTCAAAGATACTTTGCAGTAAATGCTCCACTATCATTCACTGCCAACAATTTTTCCATCGTGATATAAATAGATCGTCCTTCTCTCTTCATAAACCTACTACGTAATTAATGAAATCATATATTCAGGCATGGATTCGGATTACATAGTTCTCTTGCAGGGGTTAGCCACAGAAGTTGTACTATAGGTGTATTGTTGTTTTGGGAAAGCTCGTGGTATTTTCATTACACTCAGTTATTTGATCAGGGACCAATTCATGGGGCGTAAGTGCTGAACCAACTTGATTGACAGATTACACCATAATGCGATTGTGGTGGCAGATGCAGTACACAATAGAGATAAAAGGCAGCTGTTATCCGTGTACCTGTAGATAGAGATACTGGAGATTATGTAAGCCTGAAAAGATCCCAGGAGGGAGGGTGATCAGGCCACAGTGGTATAGATGAAGGGCATGTAGCCGACCAAGGCCCAGGAAGGTGTCCGAGGCAATGGCCTTCAGATGCCGGTTGTCCCCAAGATCAAGCTCCTCTAGGCGGTCAAAGCCATGGAAGGTGGATGGTTGTATATAGGAGATGTTGTTGGAGTAAAGCCACAGCATAGTGGTAGTGGGCGAGAAATGCCCTCGAAGTAGCCGCTGGATCTTGTTGTTTTGCAAGAAAACGCGCTCGCTCTGAGCGGGGATGCCCTCAGGCACAGCATGGAAGTTGTGGGCCTGGCAGGAGACGGTGCTAGGTGAAGTGTAGCAGATACAGTGGCGAGGGCAGGGTGAAGACAGATCCAGGCCCCACAACACCAACAGTAGCTCCACCCCACCGTAACCTGAGAGGGGAGGAGGAGGGGAGGATGGGGATGAAAAAAAGAGATGGAAAGAGAGAGAGAGAGACAAGCCATATTAATTTAATTCATACGGCAGAGATTCTGTTATCAGACGCATCTTGAATGAAACACTCATTGCTCTCAGTTTACAAGGACAACAATAGGCATGGTTCAGTGCAGACGAATTACGCTGACATGAATCTCTCTCTCGCACACACACACACACACACACACACACACACACACACACACACACACACACACACACACACACACACACACACACACACATACTTGTGTATGGTTGTGTGAGCTCATTCTTCCTACATATTTTTCGACTATTTGCAAAGTGTTTGCTCTCAAACCTTTTCTACACCCACTGCTACCTTCACAATAAACTAGCTCAAACCCCCAAATTTAAAGTCATGGGATCTCATCTTCTACCGAAGCCTCAGAAAGGCTCTGTATACAATGTGCAAAACATAGAAAAATACTGCTCAGGTGTGCAAGCATGTTGTTAGGAGGGGAGAGTGCGTGGTGTTTTTTATCGTGCGCTAGTATTGCTGTCAGTGAGGTACATACATTTATATTTTTCTCTTCATTCCACTAATCTTGACAATATGCACACATACACACACAGCATCCCATCATGCAGTGTTATATCCTTTGGTTATCCTCTAAAGGCGACAGAAAATCGATGTTTCTGCTGCTTACAAGTGAACACACACCACACCTGTAATACGTTCCCACAATAAAGGAAACCAAGAAAGGAGGATATTGGGAGAGGGAGGAGGTGGAGGATGAATAGGGGAATCATCTGCAGTGTGGCTGTGAAGTGGATATTACTTTTTGTTTTCAGATTCCCTTCATCTCACTCACATTTATTTGACTTTTTTCCCTGCTCTGGATCATTCTAGTGTTTGATGTGTTTGTAGGGCTGGGGAGACAAAAATGAAGTCAAGCAGAAAGAGATGAGGGTGCAGACTGTAAATCTAAAGTAGCTAATCTTGGGAATAACTGCTAAATGAAGAGAATGATACAACATGAAAATCAGGTGCTGACCTGTCTGTAACCTTTGGTGTGTCGGTGTATATGTCTGTCTTTCAATTTCAATTTTATTTATATAGCATAACTTTAGAACCACAGTCTGTTTAAGGGACTTTAGATTGAAGACCCTAAAATATTATAATTATTATTCATTTAAATTTGATTTAGACAAGTCATATACAATACAGACAAAGATGACACAAGCAAGTAAGATTCCTTTTATTTGAAATGAAATGTGTGTGTGTTTTTGCACCAGCTTAAGTCTCAGATTGTATCATTAGAAGGGAGAGCCAAGAGGGGTATTGAAATTAAACCAATAGAATAAATAGTTAAATGAAAGGCTCCTATAATATTACAAAGAAACTCCAACAGTCACATGACCCCTTAATAGCAAGCATGTGGTGACAATGGGAAGTAAACACACTTTTTTTTAACAGGAAGAAACCTCAGACAGGAAAGGGCTCAAGGAGGAGCAGCCATCAGTCAACCAGAATCTACTTGGTTTTGTTTTTTTCCCATTATAATTGAGTATCACCTAATTTGCATGTGGTCGTTATAACAACGTGGCCAAAAGTTCGGTGACGTCATTTGTATGCGACACAAAGACAACACATCAGCGTCGAGGTGATGGTATACCTGCTATAGTGAGTTTAATTTCTTGTGGTTCTGAGTTTTTGAAATCCGTTTTTACTTCATGTCTTTCTAACTGATGGTTTGCAATACTGTGCTCTCTTTGTTTTGTGATTTATTGCATTTCGGTTCATAACTTGTATATTATTTCTAGTATTAGTTGTACAAGTTGTAATAATCATCTTTCCTGTGTTTCTGCCTCATCTCTTCTTTTTCCAAATTTAGGCCTGTTTGTGTTTCCTTGTCTCATGCATCTTGTTAACTTTTTGTATATGTGACAATAAAACAATAAAAATCCAATGAACAATATTTAACAATATAGAGGGGGAGCAAATTAAGAATGGAATAGAAAGAAAATAACACAAAGACAATCACGCCAAAATAGAAACATATTTTTGTGTTAGCAGGCCCATAACCAGGGTTTAGAGATTAATGAGGTCCTATTCTGGTTCTTATAAAGCACTTTTTACTCTACCTGAGCACTCAAAGCAATTTATGCAGTATGCCACATTCACCCATTCACTTATCCCATTTTTTCTATGCTTAAGTGCTTTCTACCAGTCACACACATTCACTCTCCAATGGATGCATCAAAAGCAAATTTCGGGTTAGTATCTTGCTCATGAATATTTGGGATGCGGTTTGGAGCAACCAGGGAATGAATAACCAACCTTCCGAGTACATGACCTCTGAAGCTACAGCCACCCCTGAGATTTTCTTTGTACAGCTTTCTTTATATACCTGTTTTAAAATGACTGAATATATCCTATATTTAAACCACACAATTATCATTTCTCACAAGTCATGCTTCCACCTAAACCCCCTAAATACAACCCAATGACAGGGAAATTAGAATTCCTGTGTTTTCAAAGTAAAAGTCATCTAGAGTGTCACACATTGATTCGTGCCAATTTTTACTGTCTTATTTTGAAAAAAGTTTCAGGTTCAGTATTCAGTGATCTCATAGCTGTTAACTGGCATGTGTGAGTGTTATGGACAGATGTGATGGACAGATGTCATCCTGACCAGGACACCGCTGCTCTGTAAAGAACAACATGTTCTAAAATGTAAGCAGAGGACAGCAGAGTTTTATCCACGCACTGCACGATTCTGTATTACTCTAAGCGGGACTGCAGCATTCTGTCCCGCTGTAACATAATGTGTGTTTGTCAGTATATCTAAAATCCTTGTAATAGTTCATAAAGCTCTCAGTGGTTTTTACTTCCTAATTACATCTCTGACTTACTCACTGTCTATAACCCAGTGAATGCTCTGAGGTCGTCAGATGCAAACAGTAGTTGCCTCAAAGCCCTTTATGTTTTAAGGTAAAGACCCTATAAGAAAACAAAGAAAACAGAGAAAACCCCAAAAATCACATGAATCCCTTTGAGCAAAAGCTTTGGCGACAGTGGAAAGGAAGATATCCCTTTTAACAGTTACCCTGTTGATTTTAAACTCATTTTCATTAATATACATTATAGTTAAAAGTATTTAGGATTACGTTTAGAGGTTTTATTAATTTTACGAATTAGTTAGATAATTTCAGTATCTTGCAGCCTCTCTCTGTCATTCACCATTCATACCTTTCCAGCTCAGTCTGCAGCTCTTTACTTCTTCAACTCTTGTCTTATGGTCTGAAACTCATATCATTCTGCTGCTCTGCTCCGGGTTTCACTCGTTATTTGCTCGGATAAATTCTCCACACTGGACTCTCTGCTCAGTTCAGATATTGCTTGCTTGCTTTTTTGCACAGGCATGGACTAGTGTCTGGCTTCCATTCTGCCACAACTCTATAGTCCAACCGCAATGCTACAGTATGTTAATGGTAACAGATGGCTAATGTGGTTATTTTATGGCTGTATTTTATCTATTTGTGAAGTTTTTTTGATCTGTTTTTGGTAACACTTTATAACATGACCTGCGAATGAGGCGCAAGCACCCTGTACTTACATGCATTCTGCAGGCAACTAGTCAGGTTTTTGCAGGAAACAATAAAATAATTTCACTGTTAGAGTTTTGTACTAGGGTTGGGTGATATGTAAAAATTTCTTTTTTTCTAATGACTGCTTTTCTAATTACTGCTTCTATTAGCTCCATCATTATAAGCAAACTTACTCATGAGCAAATAAATAAATAAATCGGCCTTGTAAAAATGATCGACGATAGGGGATAGTCGATATATTCGTCCAATCGCCCAATCCTATTTTGTACAGGAAACAATAAAATATTAACATAAAATTAATTAAGTAATTTTAAGGGGTTATTTCATGGTAAATTTCCAGAAAACCAAACAATATTTCCCCATCTTACATCTTATGTACCATGTACTTTCCTGTAAATTGCACTTAAGTACAAGGTACTTGCACCTTAGTCACTCCATAACACTACACGCACCCCAGAAAGTACAGGATACTTACAGTGTACTTGTTTCATTGTTTCCTGCAAAAACCTGACTTGTTGCCTGCAAATTGCATCCAAGTACAGGGTACTTGTAGTGTACTTGTTACATGAAATTACACGTAATTACAGGGTACTTGTGGTCTAACAGTGTAATTATTTCATTGTTTCTTGCAAAAATCTGACTTGTTGCCTGCAAAATGCAGGTAAGTACAGGGTACTTGCTCTTTATTCGTGGGTCCATGTTAAAAAGTGTTACCCTGTTTTTATTGCCTAGGTATAATAGACTTACTTATAGTAGATATTTAGGTTTTTGTGTTTTAATCTTTTATGTTAAGCATATTTGAGATTGCACATGACAAAATCCTGGATTTCTGGATTGATTACTTATAAAAGTGATCAGATATTTCACACAATCTGGCTAAACCAATTGTATGCAGACACGCACACTTTTAATGTCTTTATTCACACACTAAGTAAAAAGTTGCGTTTCCCACCAACCAGTGGGAAAGTGCAGACTATGTCGGTCTAGACTTTTTATGCCTTTATTTATAGGGAAGGAAACCTCTACAACCCACACATCCAATCTCATCTCCCCAGGAACACAGTGGTTCATTTATTTATTTCCTGCCTTAACTGTGATTGATTGCTTAGTGTGTTCACAAAAAAAGGCATGGAAAGCACAGCAGCTTGTTTCCTTTAAGTTTAATCAGCTTGTTTTTTAGATAAGGATCAGACCACATTAGTTCACTTTTATAAAAACTTGAAACTCCAAGGCTTCGCAAACTTTTTCTTGCAGAAGTATGTGACATTTCTTTTTGAAGGATGTATTGAGAGCGCTGTCTGCTCTCTTGGACAAGTCTGACCTTTTTGTCAAAAAAGAAATCGGCACACAGCCTCCGTTATCACAGCAGCCCATCTTCTGTCTTCTCTCATACCAACAACAAATCAATACTGTGTACTTTAATATTGTATGATATAATGAATATTAATAAATATGGATGGTTAAGCAACAAGTACTTAATTATTTGTGGATTTGTCCATGTTTTTACTATTCATCTGGAGATAAAAATACATAATTTATTAAGAATTGGAAAAAAAATTACGATGCGTGGTTTGAAAAGTTAAACATGTTTACGAGTCAACAAGTCATGTTTACGATGGTAGTATAAATTCACTACCGAAGTAGTAGTAGTATCCACCTGTATGTGCTGGTTCGTGCATGTGACTGTTGGCTCTCTCCAAGAGGGAAGGAAAGTAAGAATGAAAAGAAAACATTTTTAGAGTATTTCATTCATGTTATTTTATGTATATTTATGTTATTTTATTGTTTATTTTATTCCAGCTCAGTGTGAGAATTTTTATTGCTGTTTTGCTGCTCTGCATCGTGACTGACCACATTCAACACATGAGAGGGGAGCGCAGAGCAGAGGAAGACACACGGAGAAAGAGAATCTGACAAAGAGCAACAAAACAGCAGTAGAGATCTTTATCACAGCGGTGGCCCCGACACAAGTTGCCTTAAAGCGCAGCACAGCCATTCAGTGCAATGTAAGAGTTTGGATTTTCTCACTGCAGAATAAAAGGGAAATTTTTCAATTTGTTTCAGTTTGAGATGGTCTCTGGTCTCGTGCAACATCAGGTAGAACTCAATGTCATTTAACAGTTTTATGTTTATGTTTCATAAATGTTCATATTGAGAATCATAACTAACTTACTAGCAGTTTTTCTTGTCAGTCACTGTCAGTCAAGTATCTATACAACTAATGAATTACAGCACAAGCAAAACTTCTTTTCTTCTGTGATCACTATATAGCCATATAGCATTGTTCCCAAATTTAATCAATATCCAACTTACATGGTATTTTTTCAGATCAAATATGTGCAACTGCCAATGACTGCAAAACACTGGCAGTGGAAATGTGCTAAAGTGAGATGAAGCAGATATGAAAGGGGTTTTTTGCCACTGAGGTAAGGTATAATAGTAACGCAGTAAAAGAAGCAACTCATTTTAAAATGTGTTGTTATACAGCAAATAAGTAAGCCATCGTAAACTAGCAGTTGCTGTTTGTTACTGTGTTGCGGTGCTTTTTGCAGCACCAACAAATAAGATCATAGTTTGGTGTGTGGGCTGTACTAAAGTATCTAAATTTGAATATATACATTGCACTGACAGACCCACTTTAGGGTTGAATAATAAATATAAAAACTGATCAATTTTACATTAAATATTAATGTTAGAGTTCCCTTCACATGTGCAGCCCTCAGCTTCCCTAGTTGTCCTTGTCTGTCTCGTTTTCCCCTGTCCTCTTTCCTTTTCTTTTTTTTATCTGTTCCACACATTTTCTTCCCCCCAGTCTGTGTATAGGCTTGACTGGTCATGCGTTATTGCTATAAACGGTAACACATATAGTGGATATTCAGTGTTGCGGGGTATAGAAATGATTTTATCTTAACTTTTCTCTACTCCTTTGCTTTATCGGTCCATCTGTGTTGCCCGTTTTCTTCATGCTTTTCTGCCTTCTTTCTACCGAACATTTACACTTGCCTTCCTCCCCAGCTTATCTTCAGGTGCTGCTCTGCCCCACCTGCTGTGTCTGTTAATTAGGGATGAAGCTGCTGTTTGTTACTTTGTGTGCATGAGCATGGGAAATAAATACTGTGCATGTACGTCTTTCTCCGTTTGCGTCTTTGTGTCTTTGTGGTTCTTACTGAACAGCATCGCTTGACGGGACTTGACTGAACTCTATTGTCTTTGCTTGAATAGAAGCTCATCTTAATCTTTTGCCTCGAGATGCTTTCAGCTGATGAATTTGTTGTTAAAGCTGATGTGGCAGTGACATTCAGCTCCTCATTGCATATCTTAAGGTCTTCATAGCTTGGTAAAGTACACTCAACATTCTACTGGGAACGTCTCCAACCTCAGTTTCATCCCAAATCACATTTATGATTTCTTAGCTGTTAGTATACTTTAAATTTGCAATGGTAAACTCACCAGTAGCGTGTTCCCACTGGTCCCACTATGTGTACTTTTTCATCCAAATTGTCTTTGGTTCAAGACTCCTTGACACACACTTGTGATAATGCTGTTAGCATTTAAGTTTGCATTTCCAATTGCTTTTCCTCCCTCGTTGCCTTTTGTTTACCCCTGCAGTCTTTCATTTCTTTTTTCCTTTTGGTATTTTCATCATTTCTTTATATCTGACACCCTTCTCTTTACCCTTTACCCCCTTCAGTCTTTCCAATTATATCCTCCATCTTTCTGCTTTTCATTGTTCAATATAGTGTGTGTGTGCATGTGTTTCCCATTTGAGGGAAATGTCTGCTGATTTATGTTCATCTTTGCTTGCAGATTAACTGTGGGTGTTCAAAGTTTACAGATTGAGAGATGAAGCTGATGATATTAGATAAAAAGATTGCTGACTGCCATATGGCTTTGACACCGGGGGCAGTATAACTCCCACCAGCATCCATCCATCCAGACGCTTTATTTATTCATCATTTGCCTTGTAAAACACGAAATTTTCTCTGTTCACTTATGATGTTAGACAGCTTTTAAGAGTAAGGTAGAAACAGAGAAAAAAGGGCCTGTGAGTCAAGGATTGAGCCACATAGGCATTTTTAATGATGCATAAGCTGTTGACATTTCTCAAAATGTACGCTACTGTTCTCGGCACCTTTGAGGGAAAATCTCCAATCCTGCATCAACAACAGGACCTTGTTTCCAAGCGTGTTTCAAAACATCGTAATTTGAAGTCAGCAGTTCTTTGGACTCACCACTGCCTTTAGCTTCACAGTAGTGCTGAAATACATAAACATGATTGCAAATCAGCAAGTAGCCGAGGTATCAAGCTGGAATTGGACCAAATCTGAAACCCCTAAAAACTCCCAGTATTGAGCTTCAAAGTAAAAAAAACCAAAAGTCTTTTTCACCGGTAACTGTTTATGATGCATTTCCCCCGTGTGCTGCAGTTAAATAAGAAAATGAATTATGGGTACTTTCATTAAAGTGATTCATACCTGGCTCGAATCTTTCTTGATTAAATATTTTAAAGCTTATTTGATTTGATACCTGCTGCCTTAAGACATTTTTAGAGCTATATAGAGCAGTAGTTGGACAACAGCACATGTTTCAGGAATTATCTTGCAAGTAAGGCAGTAAAATGACACAGTCATTAGATGCACAAATTACAGTAGCTTTGACACCAGGACATCACATGTACAAATTAACTTGAGTGATGAGTAGCTGTTCAGCTCACCACTTACGATGAACCACAGGTTCTGCTGTGTCCATCCGAAGACCTTTCTGCCTGTCGTCTGTCCACTGTCTGTAATAAAGGCTTAAAATGCCCCATGATACTTAAAAATAATCTGCTGCCATAACAGCCTCCACTCTTCTGAGAAAGCCTTTGATAAGAATTTTGAGCCTGGCTGCAGGGATTTGTATTAGTGAGGATGGATGCTGTTGTTGGGTGATCAGATCTGGGTCCCTGTCATGTTCCCATTTCATCCAGAAGGTGCTGGATGGTGTTGAGGTTGGGATGGAAAGATGTGTTCAGGTTTACATATCTCTACACCAAATGGATAAAAAACTAATTTTTAATCTCTTTGTGTGTAGGGATGGGTATCGAAACCCGGTTCTTGTTGAGAACCGATTCCCACTGTTTCAATTCCTTGGAATTGTTTGCCATTTTTGCAAACGATTCCCTTATCGATTCCAGTCGCCCCGAAAGACGTCATCATGTTGCGGAGCGTCATTTACCAGGCAGGGCGCCTAAGCGGCTCAAACGCTCAAAAGTTTGGTTATACTTTACGAGAACGGATGACAACGGGGCAACTTGCAATACTTGCAAAGTAGATATTTCATTTAAAGGAGGAAACACTACGAATATGCAAAAGCATTTGCTCACAAAACACGCGATAACCTTAAATGAATGTCGTGTTTTTAATTCCGCTCCGGACTCGTGAATCTCAACCCAGCAGCAGCGGTAACGTTTGCACATCATCTCCTGTTAATGCGGCAGGTAAATAATCAGCTAACAGTGCATATTATGTTAGCGCGATCTGCGTTATTACAAAACCTGCTGTTACTGTGTGTTGCATTTAGGTGACCATGATGAGAGAGACAGAGTCTGGCTGGCAGTTCTTGCTGCAGTCTAGCGTCAGCATCTCCTTTCAGGCCAGGATAGATGAATGTCACCGAGCAGTGACTAAGTTTGTGGTCAAAGGCTTGCACCCATTTGCCACAGCAGATGCCCCCAATTTTCGGCAAGTGAATGTGTTTAATTGAAGGCAGGGACATTGCTGGATATTCTTGTGTAATTGCTACAGAATAATTTATGTTATAGTTTGTTATTGCTACAGAAGAATATTTATTTTATTATTTTACATTTACAATTTTTTCCTGGGGACCCCGTGACACCCCATTGAAGAGCCGTAGAGCTGTGGATCTCTTAAGATCTCACTGTTGGGTTCAATGAAGGCCATGTTACTCCTAAATTTCTATCTTGTTCAAAGAGAAGATATAAAACAAAGTTCTAAGCTAATCAACCTTAGTGTTCTCTTTTTTTAAAAATAAGAATTGATAAGAGAATCGATAAAGAATTGAATCGTTAAACAGAATCGAAAATGGAATCGGAATCGTGACAATCTTATCAATACCCATCCCTATTTGTGTGTCATATCATCAAGTTGAAAGTTCAAAGTCTGCATATTTAGCATTCCAGTTTATTTGTTTTAACCAAAATGTATTACTTTTCTTTTTTGTATTTGTAAAGCCCCCGACATAACTATTCTCTGACTATTGTAATTTGTTTGCTCACTATTCTGCCGGCTTCAACACTGATAGTTAGCCAGCAGTGGGTAAACACTTAGCCCAGCTGAACTCTGCACAGTAGGGACTCCGTTATAATTGGAGTCCAGGGATGTCTTATAGAGGGACCAAACCACAGACTTAGATTTCAGACTTATTATTTGTAGTTTTCACAATGGGATCCACAAAAGACAGCTTATGATAAAGTGTTCTCCACGTTTCTCTTTTCCAGGACAGTGCAGTATGTGAGAGCTTCCAATGACTAAGCCTGTGTTTAAACAGTATGTATGAGAAACAAAGTCAGGCAGGAGTCAGTGGCTGCTTTAATCAGTTACTGAGAATTTGCAGACAGGTGACCACTAATCATGTGATGTTAAACCGTCCAATGCTGTGGATGTGTGACAATCAGTGTTGGTCAAGTTACTTGAAAAAAGTAATCAGTAACTAATTACTGATTACTTCCCCCAAAAAGTAATCCCGTTACTTTACTGATTACTTATTTTCAAAAGTAATTAATTACTTAGTTACTTAGTTACTTTTTAAAAACACAATTTACAACCTGAATAGGTAATAAAGCGATAGATCTTTCAGCCCAATTCTACTTTTTCTGCATAATTCATCATACAAAATGTAATCAAATGGAAACATCTCTTTTTAAAACTTGTTTTATTAGTTTTAATCTTTTAACTTTATGCATCAAGCAAAAATTAAATTATATGCAACATTCTCTGTTTAACATTTAAACCTATTTTCTGCACATTCCAGCACTAAAATATTTTTTTGTGTTTACACTCACTCTTTCAAATAGATGCAAGTAAAACACAGCAGAAAATAAATAAAGTCAAAGACTAGTTGCTCTATTTTCACCTGTAAAGCAGGACCGGGGTAGGCGGAGGTTTACCCTGGTGCAGGTGTGCCGCATAGCGGTCAGTTGAAGACTCATGAGTTTCTCTGTGAATTTCCCATTACAGTCGTGGCGCACTCGCCGCTTGCTTGGAAGTTTAGGGGTTTTTTCGCTGTAAAAGAAGTTTTCTTCCACGCACAACGGACACTAATGTTTTGTTACTTTTATGGAATCAAACTCAAAATAAGGTCAGTACTTCCACGCTTTAAACGCTGCACGCTCATACTCTCTCCGTGCTTGATATATTATCCATTGTTGATCTGCACACAGCTGTTGTCACGAACGTCGCGCACTCGCTTCGTCACTATCATGAGACATTCTCGCAAAAAAACTCACAGTTTTAGTAACGCAGTAACGCATGGCGTTCCTACGGGAAAGTAACGGTAATCTAATTACCGTTTTTGCAATGGTAATCCCTTACATTACTCATTACTTGAAAAAACTAATCGGATTACAGTAACGCGTTACTGCCCATCTCTGGGGACAATCATGGTGACAATGCAGGGTCAAGTGACTACTAAGTAAAGCCCTGGTCACAAAGGCCTAGAGACTGATCTGCAACCATCTGGCAACCACTGGCTGTGAGGAAAAAATGAGCATTCACCCATTGATTGTGGGTGGCTGCTGGAAGCTAGTGAAAATTAATGCTAAAGCCCCAATCCTATATACAGGCCTATAGACCAGTCTGCCTGTCAAAAGAGGAAAATTACCTACCAAGACAACAACAACAACAAAAAATATTTTGGGGATGGACCATTTAGGGAGCTACATTTTTGATTTTTGTTTTCTCCTCCCTGTCCCATCCGGTAGCTTTAGCCCTGTTGTTCTTTTTATTTTATTATTTTTGATAATGCCATTGTCCTGCAGTTTTAGAAAGCTGTGCTTTGGCTTGATTTTCACCCCCTATTGGTCAAGATCATTTTTTGGAGTTGGGTGTCAACACACTTTTGGTCATTTCATACTGTAATTCGTGCCTTTCTGAAGTGGTAAAGTTTTGTCTCCAGTGGTTTGCTGTTCAAATTCCAGCTTGACTGGCTCATTAACACACAGGTGACGATGTCCTTTTGTCCTCTGGTGTAGCGTACACAACGTGGTGTTCACTTTACACCAGTAATTGTCTGGTTCGGCAAGTGATGCCTTTTTAATCAAATCTCTTTCTCTCTCATTCTTTTCACTCTCTGTGTCTGCATCCATTTCCCGCTGGTTGTTTGTCTAAATTCTCATCTTAGCTTCCCTGGTTAGATATTTGCTGAAAGCTTCATCAAGCACAGCCAGGGTTCAATTACAAGAGCTGTCTTCCTCCTCTCTCTCATTCTCATTCCTCCATACCAGCAATAATGTGCGTACAACACACAGAGAAAGAAGAAGAAGGAGGGAAAAAAACTGCAAGCGCACATGCTGCTTGTCAGGTCGTCGTCAAAACTGCCTCCCAACAACAACTTGGCATCTGGAAGAGACACCTGCCACTCATTCTGGCAAACACAAGGAGAAGGTAAGAGAATGTGGAATGTAAGAGCGGGAGGGAAAAGGAGAGGAAGGGATCCGGAGAGGGGAGGAATGGGCAATGTCATGCTCAAAGGGAATGTGGAGCTCTTATAACATGAAAGCAGAGGCAGGAGGAGAGAGGCACAGCGTGGTGGTGTGGGAGGGAAAGAGAGCATAGCAAGTGAGACTGTAGCTAAAAAAAGGATGATGGGGATGACAGGGATCTACTTCGAAGTGTAAACCATTATATAGGTAGGAGTGTAAATGTCTGTCTGCTCAGCACAGAGCACAACTGTGACTTCCTGAATTGCCACCCGATTCAATGACCTTCTGCGTGATGAGACAGATAAACACTTACCAATCAATTATACACAACACACTTGTATAGTCACTGCGAAAAAATCATTTAGTCACAATAAAACACATGTGCGCAGTGCACAGGTGAAACACGTTCACATGCAGACAAGCAAAATCAACTCCAATTAGGCAGCGATGGCTGGATTTGAACAGGAAAATAGCACAAGAAAAGCAGAGAGCAAAACAAATACTAAAACATAAGGGCACTAAGGCAGGGCAAACAAGGCCAATGCCCTGGTTTTCACTTTTAAAGAAATTTGACATTTGGCTGAGTTGATTGTACTGACAAACAGAAAAGAAACAGGAATGATCACGCAGAACAAAAGTCCAGTTTACAAAAACGCAGAAATGCAGGGGGCGAGGAGGGGTGCAGGAGGAAAGATGGCTAGCTCAGACACTCGATATAGATGCTGCTCCCCTCTTGTTAGTGGTTGATTTAGCTTAGCATAATCCCGAAGATCATTTAGCGTTGCTCATTCAAACGGTGATAAATCTCTGGCAGAGTTAATAGGAGATTTAAATGGCGTCATTGCCTCAAAGACACAGCTGAAATATCTCTGCACTATATAATCCTCTCCTCTCATGTAATATAGTACATAACATCCATCTTCATATTGCAGACAAATCAGGTCAATACTGCCGGCTCTGCACCACTGATTCCCTGTGGCCTAGGAATTATTATTTTGTAGTTTTGAAAGTTTCGTTCATTCAAAGTCCCACTCCTGTGACCCCAAACAAAAAAATTCAAACAATGCTTAAAAGCAAATAACTGGCTAACCAGGCCTGAGTAGGAGTAACAATTGATTTCTTGAAACAGACGCAGCAGTAGCTACGCCCTTGTTTTGATCCTTGATGCGCTGTCTGACTGTTTAAAGAGAATCTTATGAGGAAAGGTAGAAGTGCCTTTGGGACATGACGTAACAAGAAAAGTGCTGCAGATCTTAAAACATTTTATACATCAGAATACTTTTCATTTCTTGCACAGTTTGAGGCAAGTTTTACTTTTGAAAACATAAAAGACAAATAAAACCACCGAAACAATGTTTTTGTTTGAGGGCCAGACAAGTTAAGCGCTCTTATTGTACTGATCAATCATTACAAGCGATAAATCATACTTTTTTTTTCTTTTTGATTTAGCCAGGCCATCCATCTATCCATCAATCTGAGTCCTGTGTAACAACTAACAACATGACATGACTGCCATCTCCATTCTGTTCAGCGAAAACATAATAATTGAATGTGGAGTTTTTCTACAGGTGACTCTTAAGTTTTTGATAATAAAGTGTCCTTGAACACACCACCAATGACACCTTTCAGAAGAGTCCTTGCTTGTGAATATGTGATTACTCCCAGTGTATTTGACACATAAAGTGCTCACGTTGATAATCTACTCCTTTGAAGCGAGTTGGTGTTCACACACAATTTTGTATATCAAGACTGCCTGGAAGGGAAAGATTACAGAATTGTGTTGTATGACATGTAGCTACTGTTAATGCACCAAAACATGCATATCCATTTTGTAATCACATTAGACTAAAGACTAGACTCTTTAACCAGAACAGCAATGCTGTGTGCCTTTGTCCAGCAGGAAAGCAAAATGTTTAAAGCTGAAATAAAAATCGATGTTCATTAGCATGAAAGAAGTTCACTGGCTCCTTGCTTGTATAACAAATTCACGAAGGCCTGCTTGAAAGCTATTTTCAAGGTATCTAGGTATCTTATAATTAGTGCTGGTCCTATGAGGTCTATTTTCCACTGCCTGACAGTCTCGGCAGTCTGATTCTCTGCTGTGGCCCCCATGGCCACTGGCTTGGCGTTGTGACATCTGTTCAGCACACAACATACTGGCCCATTAAAAATACACATGCTCTTCTCCAATCGGTGAGGCTGCGTGCGTGGACAACGGCAGAGATAGAGAGACCAAACGCAAATACAACCTCTACCCCTCTTTGCATGCAGTAATTGGGTCATTTGAAAGGCTAAGCTTATCTCAACAGTAATCAGACGCTAATTATACTCCGAAAAACTTTGCTCACCCCTCCCTCCCTCCCATATATGCACACACCCACAGTCTTCAGATGCATAATCAGATGATGCAGGTCACAGCTTTCCCTATTTAAATCATGCCTATTAGCGGTAAGATGTGAGCGAGCTCACGGCGCTGCTTCTGCTGCTGCTCTTCATCTTGTCCCGTCTCACTCAAAACTGCGACGATAACACAGAGCGACAGGGTGACGTGTGTCAATGGGAAACAGGGGGTATGTTCAAATTTCAATGAGGAGGTGTGGCCCTTGCTCCCCAGGCACCCAAAACAAATTCATTAAGGACACAGGAAGGCCATGCACTTGTTAGCACAATGAATGCTGCTCAACAAATAGATGAAAAATGGAACAACGAGGCCATCTTAAAGTATTGAATATAATATCAATAGCTACACTTTCAGTTCAACTGCATTTTTCAGTATTCTTTAATCCTTTATCACCCAAGTATCTGCCCGCCTGGACTTATCTTATAATTTTGGCTGTAAAATTAGAAAATAATCATTTTTCAGAAACCATTTTAATTTTCTCTCTACCCCAAAGTGGTTGAGAGTTACGGTAGTTACAGTGAAGCGCACATGGTGAAATCTAGGCGGATCGGATTTTTCTATCTGTGTTTAGACACCAGTACCTTGTGAATGCTTTGTGCCATCATAACACACTAAAGCTCATCTTACTACTCAAAGTTACTGCATAATAATAATACTGCAACATAAAAAAAACCCTGTGAAAACCGCATTTTTTAAAATTAGTGTATATTTAAAAAAAAAACAAAATTATCAACCTTTAATACGCTGCCTGTTGTTTTCAATTCAATTTAAGGTCTGAATAATTTGCACATAGTTCTGTTTTAATTTCGATTTTACACACTTCGCTCTTTCAAATGATAACACACAGGCTTACAGGCATAAATGCAGATGCAAAGTGACACATACAAACAGCGATGTATACCCACAGTGGAGCAAATACACGCCAATCACAGGAATTTCACAGCTGACTGACCCTGATCTGGCAGCAGGCATCTGTGTCTGCTGAGATGGTGTGCATGAACAGTTTTAACATCTTTGTGTGTCTGTGTGTGTGCCCATTGACACACACTTCACATGAATTGTGGGTTAAGGTGCTGGTTGCCCCCCCCCTTCCCCCGTGTCGCCCCATCACTGGATCCGGACGTCTCTTTGGCAGATATCCTCAGTGGAAAGTGGCAAGAAATGAGCTTGTCCAACAGCCCAAAGAGAAGAGGATGAGAAAGTGCAGCATGGGGGCGAGGTGGTTCTTCTCTTAATAGCTGTTTGTCCAATTCTCCCAGCACAAGGAAAATCTCTCTTCCTCTTGTGACTAAATCATTCCCTGCTCCCCTCTCTACACTGCCGGTATGAATCACCCTTTGTCACCCTCCTCCGCTTTCCTCCCTCTTGTTCCTTTAGTTTCCCATCTGTCTCTATTACAAAGACTGTTAAAAGTACATCAGGACTTATTATTGCATACATCTTTCTAGCAATGAGTGTCTGTGCTCTTGCACCTTATTTCCAAAGTATTTGTTTTTGAGGCTCCCGGAGAGAAATTTCTGTCGAGCTCTGGGCTTACACTTGTAAATCAGCCATGTGCAGACTCAAGAAAAGACAGAAGAAAAAGAGGAAGGCGACAGAAGGCGAGCGAGATGAAGGGTTACAAATCCAAATATCCAGAATGACAAGTGAAGTGTGCGATTTTAGTGCAGTGACATGTCCGAGGGATCATCTGTCGACGGGTTGTTTTATGTGCTAGCACGCTGCTATTGCACATTTGCTGTTGACGGAGCCAATCACAGGCAGGCACTGACCATTTTTCACCCTGATTGGACGAAACAAGAGGGGGAAATCGGCATCAAGCCTCTCATCAAATAAGCTCCCTGTGGAGCACAACTTTAAGTACTATAGAACTGGTCGCATTGATGTAAACAGTTTTGTTCCAAATGGCTTATGCAGGAGCTGACAAGTGAGACCCAGAGCAACAAAATGATTAATGACTTGAAAGCACAGCTACATATACTGTATTACTGCGCTGGACTGAAACTGATGGATCAACCATCTCAATGTAAACCCAGAATGTCACACTGTTTCTAATAGTTTTTGACTGATCACAATATAACTGCTCTCACAACACTATTAGCATGATATTAGATTTGCAAAGTGCTACATTTTCCCTTCGGCCTGCTTTTCTTGTTGACATTTTTCACACCATGGTGCTTGTGGAAAAATGCATTCAGGTGGAATGACAGAGAAATGGCATAGAGGAGACATCAGTCAGGAAATATGAGACGGGAAGTGGAAGGGAGAGGAAGGATGTATGAGGGGGAAACAGGGAGAGGTGTCACAGCTTTTCTCCATCAGCTAAAGGGAGATGGATGAAGCGAGAAGAGGATGTCAGTTAAACTTCCCCAATCAGTCATTGGATGTAGCTAATCTGAAGGTTGCCGGTTAAACTCTGCCATTAGTCACAGAGTTTGGCTGCTGTGAAGGTTAGAATAATCTAGAAATGTCTCATCATGCTCGTCTTCTGCTCTTTCTTATAATCATCCCTTCTGTTATTAGTATAAGGGCTGTGCTCTGCTTATAACGGCTATCTGGTGATCCTGATCATGTTTCCCATTTGAGGGGCTTTTTTTCTTTAAATGCGATGCACTGGAAATCTACCTAGAGTATAAAATATTCACCATCTGTAAGGTTGGCTTTAAAAAGCTTGAAACCCGTTCATTCAGGGTGAGGGTAAGTATGCAGGATTCAGAGGAGCTGTATTCCAGTGATGACTCAGTCACAACATCAAAAATGTCTCTAAACATACCAAGTATTAACAGAAACCTTTGAAATTCCTGCAATGTAACATTTTTTATTTGTTGCTTAGCTTTATGCTGGCTGAGCATCAGTATCAATATACCACTTCACCATGTGGTAAGTATGAGAAGGAGTATGACTATTAGCAATGTTGTGAGGAAACTATGAGCGTTCCTCTTCAGTGGCATTGTAATGAAGGATTCAAACCTACAGTACTGAGATTCAGTGCATTGAAAATGCCTGGACCTGGTTCTGTATCTATGCTCTGAGGTGTTAGAGCTCTTATTACAGCTCAGTGTGTTCAGACAAAGCACTGTGCAGGTGGTTTTGATGACTGACAGGGGAAAATATCATTTCTGATGTGGTTTTTTGACTTTTTGTTTGACTTTTCAGGTCATTCATATACTGAAAGAAAGAACATGCTAAAAATCACAATAACTTATACTCAGTTTTTCATACTTTTTGTATGTACTGATTTTAAAAAAATGGTGTAAAATTGGATTGTTATTGATTGACTAAAAAAATTAAAACCTGTTCCTCCAATAAATGAATTACATTATTCTTATTTGTTTTTATTTTGTTTGCTTTATTCTCCTTGTCTTAATTGGATGAAAGTGCAGCAGGAAGCTCTGGCTAAATACACTTCACACCAGAAACAGTATGTTGGGGCTTCAGTTTGCATAATTCAGGTTATGCTTGAGAATTTTAACATTAAATATTCTCACAGTCATCTCACATACACTATATGGACAAAAATACTCCTACATATCACACCTATAGATGATGCTTAATCATGGAAACCCATGCAATGAAACTCCTGGTGAACAGGTTTTGTGCTGATGTTAATGTCAGTGGAGATTTGGAACTCTTCTACTCAGTCAGCAGAGCGCTGGTGATTTTTATGCACTTAGCACCACTCTGTAAGATTATGTGGTTGCTAAGGTTTCTAAACTTCAGGTTTCTAATAGTACCATTTAGAGCTGATCGTGGAGTATAAAAGAGGGAAGAAATTTCATGGCAACTGTTATTGTGATTTGGTGCTAAATAAAATTGAACTGAATTGCCTGTGCTCTTTCGAATGACCTGTTCTTTCACGTATGTAAAGGCAGACTGCATGGCTAGGTGCTCGATTTTTTAAACCCTGCAGTAGCGAGACTGAAAACGTGAATTCTCAGATTAAGCGGTATGGCCTAATACTCTTGTCCATACAGTATATAATCACTGGGTTTTTCCATTTTTCACATTTAAATGTCAGTGCTCAATATAATTCTTTTCATTTACCTTCAGTTTTCTTTTCACTCTTTGCACTTTTTCTGACTTAGTTTTCTTTTTGTTTACTGTTACTCTACCATTTTTATTCCCCTTTCATTGATTGCACTGACTCTTATTTTATTGCCACTGTTTATTTTGGTAAAAACTTTTGAAAAGGGTTCACAGAGAGGTGTACGGATTATCCAGGATAACCGGGACACTGTTTCTGGAAAAAAAAAGAAGCATGTGACTGTTTTTCAGATGTAATTTTAAGCTCTCTGAACATCACAAAACAAAATTTGATTCACCTCCACTGTATTGGGGTGGCAGCAGAGGATTTAGAGATGGATCAGCCACAACATTAAAACCAGTGGCGTGTGGTGACTTTTAGACAAAGGCAAGCAGAGAGGAATGCAATACACACACAAAGAAAAACATCTTACTCTACAATTTACCAATTTAACAGAATAATTTGGATGAGAGTAAAACATACCATTTGTGCTGTCTGTCTGTCTGCAGCACCTTTCTGCACTACAATTCTGGCTGTAGAATTATACAAACATTACTTCTACTTTAGTTAAACACACATCTACATTATCACCAAAATGATTTACAATTAGCTGAAAATGACAAGGTGTGGAGGAATTTTTTCAAACCATTCCTTTAGGAGAAGAAGCAATACAACACCATGAAAACACATCAGAACACATAAAACTATTACTGGAAAACTGTGCATAAAGTATAAAGAGTAAAAATTATTAATTTTCAGAAAAACGTCCTCTATTAGTGTTAAATAGAAATATTATTACTACTGCATGTCTTTAAGACTGAGCTCATTTTAAACACTTTATTTCTGTTCAATGCTCAGCATGATATTCTCTATATAATCATGTGATCATTAGCACAGAAACACAGACCTACATCTTGTAAATGTACTAAAGTAATTATTAACAGCTTTTTCATGCTCCATCTTCTCTACATCACACATGCTGGCCAAGTTGTTTATCAAGAGGAAACTCATCTGCTACGTTGCTACAATGCTAGCTGAATGTAACCGATCTCAGAATAGTAAAAGCTGACCAGCGGCACCTTGCCTCTCATTGTGACCTCCCTTCAGTTTACATTCACTGAGCAGCGGTTTATCCACAATGTGGAGGTGCAAACCTCTCAGCTTGCCCAGCACCAGCCAATGTTAACAGCAGGCAGAAGCGCTCTTGCTATGAGATTGAAAAAAGCTTTCAGCAACCATAAACTAGGTTATGTAAAGGGTGGATACGCAAATTAATTGTCAGGCAAAGAGCTTTCTGAGATCAAAGCAGAGAGATGACTTTGTTTTGGTACATTTTAAATTATTTCTGTTTTGGAATTGTCAAAGTAAGCACTGCCTGCCTTGCTTGTCCTGATGGATCAACTGAGAGGTGACTGTGTTTAAGTATCATTTGCAGTATTATCTTCTGATTTTCAGACCTTGTCAAAGTTGATACATATTACCATACATTGTTGTAGAATAATCACACCCCTCCTCATGGCAATAGTATGGTCTCCTCTAGTATGATGATGGAATGCACTGACAGGTGATGTCCAGTCTCCAATCATATTGCAAAACAAGGCTTCTGATGACTCAAAGGAAACCTTCAACACAGACCTACAGAGGAATTTCCTCCATGTTCAGATACATGGTGGGATATACCATTAATATTGTTGTGATAGAAAATATGTTGTCTTATTCAAACCCTGGTGTGTGTTGGGCCACACCAGGGTTTGACTGTACTCCACATTCAATTTATTTAACATACTGAAAGCATGTGCTGTCTGAGACGCTGAACTCAGGGCAGAAATTTCCATTGAATATCTTTTTACATACTCTCCCACTCTCACAGACACGCACACACATACACAAACACAAAGACAAGGGTTCTTCAACAAAACGCACCTTTGCAATTCAGGACTGTGAATTAAACTGAAACATTTTATTTCAGGCAGTACGACTCCACTCTTCCTCACCTGAGGCGAGAAAAGGAAAGAGAAGCACACCCACAGTGCAGTGTGTCCCTGATCTTTTTCAGCACGAGGGCCAAACCACTCATCACGACTCCATAAATGTTCTGATTTTTCTTCCTGAAGGCCACACTCATTGTACACAAACACCTCCAAATGCACACACATGTGAGCACACACTAAAAAATTTTTTTTTAAATGCAGAAACACAAAAACATGCAGTCATGGGTGTGTGTCAACACACCCAGATTATGGTTGAGAGGAATGAGTGCAATTGCTGCGACACGTGCACGCATACCTACAAGCTAAAAAAGCAAACACGCACTACTTCCATAGTTTCAAGCACTATGCAAGTTCCATCCCACTCACACACATATTGTACATACTGTGCCAGAAACTCACACACAAACACAAATGAACACGCCAGCTGGAGATGAATTATGAATGCATGTCTCCAGCTCCGTCCTCCTTCCCAACTTACTCACCGTTCGCTCAATCCAATCCTTCACCTTGGCTACATAATCCTCAATTTCTCACCGGCTTTGTACCACCTTCCCATGACCCCGTCACTTCACTCAGTTTCTACTCCTCTATTCCTTCTCTTCCTCCTCACTGTGTCTGAATTAGAGTTGACCCACGCAGTTTGACTCTGAATTCTTTTGATCCTAGAGAGAGCTGGTCCTGGCTTTTCCCTTGTTTTTCCTCCAGCTTAGGGCTGCTGGGCAATGCCAGTAATATATGTGTGTGTGTGTGTTTGTGTGTGCATGTGCGTTTTTATAAATGCCACTTTGTACTGCCAGCTTATGGCAGCCCTGAAGACAAACACACAACAATCGTTCTCAGCTGCAGAGTTCTGGTGGTAAAATGTCTCACACTGAGGTAAACTATATGCCAGCACACACCCTCAACCCCCACACTCCCAAACTCACGCACTCCTGAATTTCGCTCTCTCTTTATCTCTCTTTCTGTCTTTCCTTCAATTAGAGTCCATATGCTAGAAGGCCCCCAGCTCTCCATGTGCCCCTTTGAAGTGAAGTAGATTTAAAAAACAAACGTTTCGAAAAACCCTAAATGAGCACTTGCAGAGCTGTGAATGGGGGGAGCACACACCCACACAAATTCCCAGAATGCATTTATTAGCATGCATAGACTTACAGTATCACACACATGTGCAGAAACATCCAGATCTCAGATGAGACCAGAATAAATCTGCATAAATACGCACATGCAGAGTCACCGTATTTTCAATATTCCATGTGACCTCGGCCTGTTTCATAAATATACGATATGAGGCATGTGCTGAGAGATGGGTGGAAAGAGAGAAAAGGTAAGCCTGCATCCAAGTTATGTTGGATTGAAATTATTCTCTCCTGAATGTAAAGCAGGTTTGGAAAATTGGATTTTGAAGTCATTTTGTTCTCATCTCTGGTCAGTGCATTCACTGCACAGGGATTTGTCACCTGTAGTGTAGCATATTATCTGTTCCTTTTTACAAAACATATACAGCGATTACTCTCTGCCTTTGCACATGAACACACTTGAGTGTGCACACAGACATACGACTCACACGTGCACATACACTTCCTGCTGTGTTCAGCCGGTATTTACATTTCATCCCATATGGCCTTAGGATTGTTCTCACAACGCTCAACAGCAATTAACAAGTCATTCTCAGTAGGGACTGCAACACAATCCACAAATAAACACAAGCATAAAGTAGAGAAAAAATAAACAAAATATATGAGTCAATAAGTTTTAATTGTCTGAAATGACAGCTGTCACAAGCTAGACTAAGCTAATCAGAATACCATAATTTGTCTTTTACTTACAACACTATAAAAAATGTGATTATTATGGTCAAAACTGAGCAGCAAATGTGGAGTTTGCATGCTCTCCCTGTGGGGTTAGGTTGTTAGGTTAGGTTATAGGTTAGGTTATGTTATTCTGCCATAATTGCCCACAGGTGTGAATGTGATTGGTTGTCTGTCTCTGTGATAGACCTGCCATAGACCTATCCAGAGTGGACCCCGCCCCCCCTGACCCTGATAAGGATAATCAGAAGAGGGTGGATGGATGTTAACCAAGTTCAGGCATGTTTTATGAGTCACGTACAAGCAAAAACCAAGTAAAACATGTAATTTTACTGGGTTAAGTTAATCATATGGTTCAGGTTCAGTTTAAAGTTTGGGTATTATTAGTTGTAACTTCTGAACTGGCACTTGAAAAAAATAATGACTACTGACCAGTTCTTGATGCCCCTGAGGTATGAATAGACAGGTAGATACAGAGAAAAGCCTGTTTAATATTACAGTAATGCACACTTTCTGATAAAAAGTAGTTTCAAGAACATAATCTTGTAAAGGCACTTCCTAGCAGGGAAGCAACGTCTTCATAGTTAAAAATACTTTTCCATAAAGGCAAAAAGTCAGCCAGCTTGTGATTCGTGTATGGCAGACTTGCAATGTAGATGACAAGCTAATCATCCACACAAAAGACATGCATTGTTCTTGTATTGTAGGTTGAAGCTAATTAGCACCATAATTCTACAGTAAAGCACTACACACACAAAAATAACCCTTGAATATTCTGAAGGGCCCCTGCAGTGGGTAGGTTGACGTCTGAATATTAATACTTTCAAACTCAATGCTTTACTTGAGCCCAAGAAAAAGGGAAGTGTTGCAAATAACTGATGTGTTCAACAAGTGTAACAATATTTAATATGTTAAGTTTGAATGACGTGTAACCTTTGAACTTAATTAATGACCCAGTTTAGAACGAGTATTATTCTACCTTTCTTTCTTTGTTTCTTTAATCTGTTACAATCAGTAAAATGTGTTTGTGTCTGGGCTGACGTAGCACACATACTGTATCTTAAGCTGAGCCAAGTGTTAAGTATTAAGTCAAGCCAAGATGAAGGTTCCCAAATATATGTCATGTTAGACAAAGGATTGCTATAAATATTATGTAACTTGTTCCAGTGAGGTATAATAGTACAGGAAGCTATACCTTCACAATATAAAAATGGCAAATAGCTAATAGCATGCACATTCTTCTGGAAATCATACATTCTTGGTATTCTTTCTTTCTTTGACCTATTACATGTAATCAGTAAAATTATGGCCAGCAGTACAGAATTACAGAAATTATGTTAATGAACCAGACCTGCTGCTCCATGACTTTGAACAAATCTGAAACTGTTAGTCTAAAGTGTCACAACCAAACCTTTTACCTCAGTAAAAAGCAACCTGGATGACATTTCTGAATTTAAGAACAACTCTTCCCCTGCGATAAAGCGTGACAGCACGTTTAGGACAGAGTAGAGTGTTTTCTCTTGTTTCTTCCTCAGCCTCCTGGGGTTAAACAATTTGTTGGCCTTCAGTCGCGTGTCGGTCATGGGATAATGACTGCAAGAGTGACAAAGAGGTGAGAAGAGGGCGGTGGGAAACGCTCTACGCATGTATGGCCAAGGTGTGTCTTCATGCATGTGTGTGTTGCGACTTAGTATATGCAGGCTTGTGTCTGCGTGGGCTACACGTGTCAGCAGGCCTCAAATCCAGTTGTGTTTTCTGTCCTTCCGTGTAATTAACTGTCGTCACCTCTCGGCTCAGGTGCAAATCTGACCCTAATTAGACTGCTACGACGAAGGTGACCTGACAGAATAGGAATCCTGAATGAGAGGATTTGGGGGAATTGTGGTGCATATATTCAAACTGACACAACAGAGCAATGACTCATGCACAGTTAGCTGACAAGATTGGCTTCTCTTCAGTGACAACACATACATGTACATAAGGAACTGGAAAGCTGTGAGATGCCAGTTTTATCAAGTAGTGGTTTGCAAGTGCTTAATTGGTGTAATTAGTGCAAAAACTGTAACAATAGTAGAGATTTTTCCCCTAAGAGTATACTATGCTCTGGTTCTCCTCATGCAGACTTTTAAATTGACTCTTAATTTATCTTTTTCACACTAGTTCAAATTATATTTATGTCAGGATCTATTTTTGTCTGTGTCTAGTTTTTGCACTTGGTCTGTTTTGTTGTTATACTAATCTGTTTATAATTATAATTATAATTATCCATCCATTTCTTCTGCTTATCCAACTCAGGGTCCCAATAATAATTATAGTAACACTGATCATTTCAATTACAGATATAAAAGGTAGCAAAAGCCAGTAATCATCAATGTATTTAAGCTTGGCTCAGGTTGTATTGGAATTTCTCTTCTCATTTTAAGGTTCAGCGGCTAAATGTTAAATATCTGTCTCAAACAGTCAGGCTAACAGTTGGCGTTTTTGAAGCTCATTCCTGGACATACCAGTGTTTACCTTATGTATATTGGAAAAGAAGCTTTTAATCTCGCACCGCTTTGACTGCATTAACATAAAAGGTTTAGAAAACAAATGTAGTGCAATGTAGGTAGGTGAGATGCAGACTTCATTTACATTTTTGGCCAATGTAGTGTTATTTTACACCTAAGTACTATGTCCTCCATTAAACCCACGCTGCATATGTCTTTATACGTGAGACCATGTGTTCTTGTATATAAAGTTATTCATCTGTAAGATGGTAATGTTTCTCATAAGGTTAAATATTCAGTTGGGGAATTAACCAGTTGTGAAAATTCTGGGTCAGCTTTAAGTTAATAGTTCAGCCAACGCCTTCTGATCTCAAACCAAGAATTTTTTTCTTTTGTTGTTGCTATTTTTTCCCTGACCCAACACCCCTGCATTATTTCCTAGGGAAATAAAGAAATCCAAGATTGCGTGCGTGTTTTTTTGTTTGTTTGTTTTCTTTTCTTTTTCAGATCTTTATCACCACATTCGTGAATATCACTATTTGCTAAAGGGTAGATATGCTTTCAGAGCATCCAAACCACCACTGCCAGAAAATGCAATAGCTCCTTTCCCCAGGCAAAAAGGCTCCGCCGCACCTTCAGGTCTCTTCCCCTGGATCAACAGACAGCATGGTATGTCTGCAGCAGGGATGTGTACTGGTATCTGGTGCCATTATGGCACCGGTTCTGACATAAACGGTAGTAACCAGACCGAAAAGCAGCGCACATTTTGGTGCTTTTTTTCGGTGCTTTTTTTTTCTTGGGATATCATACACTTTGGATTCTAGCCAATCATTTTACCTTTCCAAGGATAGTAGGCGGGCCCAGGTACGTACGTTCTTTTAGAGCAGAGCTACAGATTAAAAATGCCCAAGGCAAAGCGGTCAAAAGTCTTGCTGTACTTCACAGCAAAAGCCTGCAACAAGTGCTTTAATGTGATACTGTGAAAAGGAGGTAACACCTCGAATCTGATGAAACACCTGGCGACGCATAGCATTTTTTTAAAAGCCGAGAAATGCGCCGTGTTTGATAGCTTGCTGCAAGACCTCACACCGAGCACATCTACTGTGGGTGTGGTGCCTGTTATCGGACCCGAGTTAGCAACATCCCCCAAGAACCCGAAGAGTAGAGTCCTGGCCCCTAGCCCTGCCAGCGTAGCAGAAATGATGACGGATGATGATGGCAGCAGCAGCCGTTCTTCTCTGGGTGAGTAGCTTAATGTTGTTCGTGCATAATTTACGTTGAGTAGCCTAACCACGTTATTAAATTAATGCACGTAAGGTGAACTAGCAAACACCGTCGTAGTTACATGCGGCTGTCTTCTTGTTTGATAGAGTGATACCATGTATGCCCTATAGCTGCAGAAAAGGCTAACATTGTTATCTTTTTACAAAAAAAAAACAGCTAAACATGAGAGGTTTTAGGACAGTTTGTGTTTTCCATTGTTTAAGCACCGGTTCCAACCAAGGGAGGTATGTTGTATCAACAGAAAAGCCTAACTTGGTCTTCATTTTGCAGAAAAAAAGAGACAGCTAAAAATAAAAACATAAGCGGTTTTTGGACAAAGTTTGTGTTCTCCATTCTTTAAGCACCGGCACCGTTTCAAAAGTACGGGTTTGGCACCGGTATCGGATAAAACCTAAACGATACCCATCCCTAGGATGCACTGTACAGACTAACTTACTTCAGTATGTTTACATTTGGACACACTGGTAACCGTAGATTTTTACACTTCATCTCATAATGATGTATATTATATTGCACTAGCTATCCTATACTATATACAGACACTTCATATCTACTGTCTAAAAGCTACTGGTACTAATACTGGCAAGTTTGTTTCTGTTATTGTCAATATAATTGTCTATATCTGCACTTTAGTGTTGTCATGCGCTGGTAATTGTTGCAACATGAGCTGACAACAAATGCTGCTTTAACTTTTACTGTGTATTTATATATAAACAGGCTCATAATAAGCCTCTCTTCAATCTTGTAAATCACTTAGATCTGTGTCATTACAGTAGGTAGGTCGGGATTGTACATTTATTGCCTTTAGGACAATAGGAGAAATCCTCCTGTAAATGGTGCATCTTCAAACTTCAAACTGTGATTTTTCTTTTAATCCATTTATGAAAACCTAACAAATCTTAACAATACCCCTAAAAGATTTGGAAATATGTTTTATTGTGGAGGAATAAAAAACATATCAGTGTTGGTTTATATATGAATAGCAATGCAAATGTAGGGCGCATGAGTGCATATGTGAAAATGAACAGGAAGACAACACTCAGTGATTTTCACACCAGAAACCCAGATGTGAGTAAATGTGACATTTACACTTTGAGCACACAAACGAGAAGAAAGAGAATAAATCTGTTGTGCTTTCTTTCTCTCAGCAGTTGTTTCAGTTTTTAACATTATTACCAGCTCTATGTTCTGACCTCCTGCAGCCGTTTTTCTGGCTTCTACACAGCAGCAGACGGTGTAATGAGCATCTTCCAAGTACAATAAAATGAATAATAAGATCCATAATGTATATTTTCTGTATAGAGTAAAGATTACACTTAAAACACAAAGTCTATTTCTAAAGTGAAGATCCTCATTTTTTATTTGTTTGTTTGTGTCTGTACTGATGCGGCGCACATACTGTGTGTTGTGCACCACTTGGAGCCCCTTAAGCTGAGCCAAGTGTAGTCAGTCATCAGAACCCACTTATTATTTCATTTATGTTATCTATGTTAAGTCAAGCCAAGATATGAAGATTCCCCAAACATTTCATGTCATGCTAAGGGTTTGCTTTAAAAATATTACATTTAAGTTGTTCTAGTGTGCAGATGATATGACCATGACATAACTCTACTGCTCTCAAAAGTTTTTCAATTATTTGTTGCTTTTGTGTCCCACCTCCGTGCTCCTACTCATCCAACATGTACACTTAAATTACAAATAATGAGAAGACATGTTTAGCTAAATTTATAATGAGAGCTTTTTTCCATGCCCAGTTGTTATGTTGTTTCTTCTTTTCTTGTGTTTTGTTGTCTAATGCACTGTCAATGTGAGTATTGTAGGAAACACACTAAACTTTAACTGTACATGGTGGAGCTGCCCTTATGGAGCTCCCAAAATACTGCACAGTGAGTTTTCTGCCTAGAGACAGATACAGTCACACAGAAAGATTGAGTAACCGACTAAAGATGAAAGAGGGAGAACAGCACAAGGCGGGATGGGTCTGAATGAATAATAGGCAATCTATAATGGATGACAAGTTGACCAAGTTCCCCCTCTCTGCCTCTCTCTCTGTCTTTCTCTTATATTTCTTATATTCCCTTCTTACTGTATTCTCCCTCCCTTTGCTTTTTTTTAAAAACTTTTCTCCTCTTTCTCTGTGCTCTTCTCTCACTGTGACACCATGTCACTGCTTTGAGGCACATGTTCTGGAAGAAGACGGTGACTGCCATCCTCCCTTGAGCCTCTTAGCTGCCTTTGGAAGAGAGCCGCTTTACTTTATGGGCTTCTCAAATCTCCTGGAGACGCTCTCTCTTCTCTCTGCTTCTCAGAAAAGTCCGATTAGAGGACAAGCAATGTAAAACAGGGAGAGAGGAAAGGAAGGGCGGGGTGAGAAGGAGGAAAAATCACTGGTATAAAAAAAAAACTGTATACTCTTTTAACAAGGATATAAAATGGGGAACTGTCTAAATAGGGACATACACTCATAATTCAAACATTTACCACGAGTTTCTTGATCTTTTGCTCTTTCTGCTATGTAATTTGCACAGCAGAATCATATTATTGTATTTGCCTCCACTCTTGGTATGTTTAATATTACCGCAGGAACAGACGTGACTCTCATAGACAAACAGTGTGTACACATAAATCTGCGCACTCATAAACGTTGAGCACACAAATCTTGGATTTGTTTGAATTTGTTCATACTGCCTCCTGTTTTTGCTTCAGATTCTTTCTTTTGCAGCAACTTCACAGCTTTCTTCATGATCTGCCTCAAGGTAAATGTGTTTCCTTAATGTAGAGAAAAAGGACAGAATTCTATTTGGAGATTGCAGATAGCAAGCATCCACCTATCAAGGTATAATTCTGACCATATATGCATGTCATTAAAAAGAAATTTGGCCAGTTCCCCCATTTCATGACTCCTAATGGCAATTTTGCATGTGCACTTACACCATATTGCCAAGAGAATTCACTCAGCCGTTTAAAATCATTGAATTCAGGTGTTCCAGTCTCTTCCATAGCCACAGGTGTACAAATTCAAGCCCCTATGCATGCAGACTGCTTCTACAAAGATTTGTGAAAGAATGGGTCGCTCTCAGGAGCTCAGTGAACTCCAGCGTGGTACCTTGGTAGGATGACACTTCTGCAGTCATGAAATTTCCTCACTACTAAATATTCCACAGTCAACTGTTAGTGGTATAATAACAAAGTGCAAGTGACTGGGAACAGCAACTCGGCCATGAAGTGTTAGGCTGTGTAAAATCACAGAGTGGCGTCAGTGGATGCTGAGGCGAATAGTGAGCAGAGGTCACCAACTTTCTGCAGACCCAGTCGCTACAGACTTTGAAACTTCATGTGGCCTTCAGATTAGCTCAAGAACAGTGTTTATAGAGCTTCACAGAATGTGTTTCCATAGCTGAGCAGCTGCATCCAGGCCTTACATCACCCAACACAATGAAACACCTTGGATGTAAAGCACACCTTTGGTGTAAAGCACACCGACTCTAGAGCAGTGGAGACGTCTGGGTTTGCCAAGTGTAAAGTTTGTTGTAGGGGGAATTATGGTCTGAGGTTGTGTTTGAGGAGTTGGGCTTGGCCCCCTCTAGCTCTAGTGAAAGGAACTCTTAATACTTCAGCATACCAGCATAA
Organism: Oreochromis aureus; assembly: GCF_013358895.1. NCBI lineage: Eukaryota > Metazoa > Chordata > Actinopteri > Cichliformes > Cichlidae > Oreochromis > Oreochromis aureus. The sequence goes on from NC_052951.1 coordinate 18,431,740, forward strand.
CTGCACACCAGTGCACAAAGCAAGGTACATAAAGACATGGATGTGCACGTTTGGTGTGGAAGAACTTGACTGGCCTGCACAGAGTCCTGACCTTCACCCCATAGAACATCTTTGGGATGAATTACAGTGGACACTGTGAGCCAGGCCTTCTTGTCCAGCATCAGCATTTGACCTCACAAGTGTGTTCCTGGAAGAATGGTCAACAACTCCCATAAACACATTCCTAACACGCGGAAAGTCTTCCCAGAACAGTTGAAGCTGTTATATCTGCAAAGGGGTGGGCTGACATCATAACACAAACCCGGCATGAAGAATGGAATGGCACTCAGTTTCAAATACGAATACTTTCAGCAATATAGTGTGTGTTTTGCACTAGGTGGGACAGTTTCTGCACATATATTAGTGAATGAGGCACAATAAGAGAGAAAGAGTCAAGTGTGTCAGCAATGTTCGTCTTCAGTTTCTTTATTTCTTCATTCAGTCACACTGTCACTAATACATATTTGCACCTGTTATGAGAAAGCGGCGCGGCATGGTTTTCTATCCTTGGCAGCATGCAGGTAGCAGAGTCGCAAGGCTCCGTGATGTTTTGTCTACAGCAGCTGTGTTGCTTGTCCATAAGCTCCTAAGCTCCCTTCCCTACTGCGCCACTCCCAGTGTTGCTTAGACCTCCCGTGGTTTTCCTCTGGTAAGTTTATTATACATATCAAAACAGAGCGCTGAGCGTATTACGACATGGAGTGAGGTGGAAATAATAGCCCGGGCATCTATAGCCTCTCTGCTTTATGTGATGGTATTTCAGGCTGAATCCACTTTGTTGTTGAAACAGAGACAGGAAAAAGGTAGGCAGAGGTGGAAAAGCCTCTTTCTTCGTAGATCAGATTTGTGCTTGTTATTGGATTTAAATCCTAGAATTGAATAAGCATGTTTGTTGCAGCTGATGGAGAAAGGGAGAGCAAGCAGCATTAAGCGACAAAAGGATTAGATAACAGCAACGATAAGAAGAAAACACGGAAAAATGGAAGGTTGAAAACAAACAACTGCTGAGGTGATTCCTGCATTGACTCTTGTGCAGAAGTCAGCTGGGACCCACAGCACTCAGCTCCCTGGGACCTGCTCATTTTTTCCATGCCCTCTGTTTTGAGTCCAAAACAGTTGAGCCTTTCCAGTTCACACAACACTGTGAAAAACACAGATTAGAAACGGTTGTTGCCTCATTTTTATTTCTATTTTGGTTTAGTTTGATCTATCCTCATCCATCTTTTAGCTGTTAACCACATCAATAGTCTCTCGCTTTCTCAGTAAGGCAAACGCCTGCGAGGACATGAGCTGAAATATTTAACACGGCTCTCCCTGAATCCACAGTCAGCATACGAGCGGCTGTATGCGAGCAACATTAACCCCGCTCCAAACGAATTTGTTGTTGTCTCCACTGTACCGAGCTCAGTGCTCAGCGCTAATTGGCATCCTTCCAGGTTTACAAGGCCAAAACCTGATTTTAAAAACAAATCTGACTTTGTTTCCAATTATTGCACCGCGAATGGATAAGCTGAGACCCGCAAGTATAATAACCATTTGACACATGAGGCACATTCAGGCTTAATACATTTCACTGAAAGCACATGCATTCTTTTTTTGTTTTGTTTTGGGGTTTTTTTTGGGGGGGGGGGGGGGTTGAAATGTAGCAAAAAACAAAAAATTGAGGCACTTGTCACAGCTGGAGAGTGTTGCTGGATGAGAAAAATAATTGCTTATTGTTTTGCTTTGCACCCGTGTGCAGTGACAATGGAAATTGCGTGTTTTTATTTATATGGCAAACAACACGGAAATGACATTTTAACAATTCAGCACTTAGTGTGATGGATGTTTCTGATGACTGATGGGATATTTGCACAATCTGTTTAGAAATGGGACTGTCGGGTTTTTATTTCAATGCATATTTTCCCATTTACTACTGCCATAACCCAAAGATGTCTGTCTGTGTAAAATCATGTACTCCATTAAGTTAATACCAAATCTTTGGCCTACAGATATTTTTGCTTTATGCTGTAGTACGCCCACTGCTGTGCCTGTACAACCTCATGGAAGAATTTCTTTAAAAATATCGTCCAAACCCTTAATTAGTGCAGCATTTTTTTTTGACGTCTGGCGGTTTTCCTCAAGCAACATCATCACGTGCAGGACGTGAATCTAAAAAGATGACCCTTGTACAAGTCAGCTCAGTCAAAACTACCCCACAGAGATATTGTGCAGACAAATGCACACAGACAAACAAGAATGCTAATATTAACATTCATTTACAGATTTGCAGCTTTTCTTGGCACGTAAAATTACACATGGGGGTGTTTCGGGCAAAAGTAGCAACAGAAGTAATTTTTTACGTAATGCAGACGATCCGAAGAAGCAGTGAGTTCACAGGAGTGTGTGTATGTGTGTGCATGTGTGGACACACTCCTGTTTGACTGACAGCTGAGGTAATTATAGTTCCACAGTGGCAGTAACCCCCGTGCAACCTCTCAGGCTGAGTCCTTGCACTCAAGCACTGATGAACCCCGGCACAGAGGCTAATGCCACAACGTATGCTTCCTCAGCTGAAAACATACCTGCTAAGTAGCTGAGGAAGGAGAACCAGGCGGAGAAGGAAGATAAACAAAGGAAACACACCAGCACAGCTACGGCTGAACTGGCCAACCAGGAGGGGGGAAAAAAAGTGATCAAAATGGAGAAATGATGTGAGCGAGTACAAAGAGAAGGGAGGGAAATAGTGAGGGGCTGTCTGCAAAGCAGTGGTGGGTAAGGGTGACAACCATCTTATGCTGCTGTGCTAACAGGCAAAGGACTAAAATAAACCTGTATGACTGAGCAGAGGTGAGAAGACGCAACCATTTTTAATAGAGAACGGGGATGGGAAGATGGGAAAGGAGGTGAAGAGAGAGAGCGGGGGGGGGGACTTGTTAGAATAAAGTGACTGTGAAAGTTGGTGTGGTGGAAAAACAAGAAGAAGAAGATATACTGAGAGAGAGGGAGGGAAAGAAAGGGGAAGTATGCCAATTTGGGTTGTACCAGCTATTTCTAAAATCATGCAGCTTCAGGCTTTTTTCAGTGAAACAGCTCTGATAAACAATCTTTATTCTACCCTCTATCTTCTGTTATTCTATCTGTATTCAAGGAGGTGGATGCTTTAGCCACTAAAGAATGATTGGAAAACCAAAATGTGGATAGAGAAATGTCAGATGCAGTTGTTACTGGTTCCTAATAACATCAGAGGTTTAAGGGTTTTTTTTTTTCATATTTTAACATTTTCCTAGGATCCTAATAAATCTAGTTAACAGTGTTATGTATGACATTCAGAACCACTAGTCATGTCTGACTAGGGCTCAAGCTAGTACACAGCAACACCTCCACTTTTCAGTTAATTTTCACTCAGAGAGAATATCTATATATATTAAAAAAGAGGAACAATTATATTCCCACAGCAAAAGAAAACACAGTGAATGATCATATGATGCCACAGAAGGGCTACTTGCCAGTAACAGGGCTTTTTTATATTTTGGCCTGGCCTATAGATTTTGGTTGCTGACATCTTAGGTTAACAGTTGCTCAACAACATTTATTGCCATCAATGGAACAAGTTGTCCTCAATTCTAAGAACACATCTTCAAGCTGCTTCTCTGCTCGGGTGTGCATGTGTCACAATGACACAGGCACGCAGCTGAGCAGAAGATGGACACACATACACACACACACACACACACTTGTTTACATGTCTTAGTGAGGACATCAAATTGACACAATGCTTTTCCTAGCCCCTTACCCTAACCATCAAATTTGTGAGGACAAGCATTTGGTCCCCACAAGTACAGTGGTACACCAAAGATGTTTAAACAAGTGCACACACACATGCATACAAACACATTTTGGGGAAACTAGTGGAGAAGAGCTGCAAAAAAGACAGACACATGCTAAGCGTAAATGAAACAGGTGGACCTTAATTAGGCAAATAACACAAATAAAATACATTTTTATGAAACCCTTTAAGGCGCTCTGCTTTCTCCCTCGCTTTTACAGCATAGTGTGGGAGGTCACTCTTTTAGTCTATTTATAAAAGCAGGAAGTCCACCACACAGATCCCCTGGATGAAATGTTATAGTGAGGAGAAATTGCCCTTTTCTGAACTCATGTAACCCTCTCCAGAATCTTTCCTCAGCCTTAGTATTGTTTACCTTGAGAAACCAAACCCTGACCGTCGCTGCTGTTTGTTTGTTTCAGGTTATGTTTGGATAAAACTGGTTTGTGCATCAGCTTTTTTGTTTCATTTAATTGTTGCAAAAGTCCCCACTTAATGTATAATCTAGAAGTTGAGGCTATAAATCAGGCTATAAATAAGCTTAAATGAGAACCCATCAACAGCTGACTTTTTTTTCTCCACACTCTCCACCTTACCTCTCTCGCTCTCTGTCTCGCTGTTCCAGGACTTCACAAGTTTGATTAAATATTCATGTTTTCCTTACGTAGCCCTGCTCTCTTTCCCTCCCTTCCCTCCACCTCTTTGCCACTGCCTCATCTGTCATGAAAATCCAAATTGTTTTCGCTTTCCTCCTCCCGAACCCATCTGTGCCCCCCTCTTTCCATCCGTTCCTGCCTCTCGCTGATGTCCAACTAAAATCTTCCTCTTTTTTATTTAGCGATGCTAAAATAATGTGTGGATTTTCTCTGTGGGGCGACTGTACTGGAAGTGTTTAATGTAAAGAGTTAATGTGATGTACAGTAACAGAACAGCTGTGAGGAGCTTTGTTAGTGATATCTGATATACAGTGGAGTGAAACATGCTCTGCTAAGCCTCACAGCACTCTGTTGATAGATAAGGAGAAAAATTCAATACAGCAACTTATCAAGGGTTAGAAATAATTTATCATTTCACACTTCATATATTCAGTTTCCAAGCTGCTGACCCACCGTACACACTCTTTGCGCTTAACATGTGTAAGTCACGAGTCAGCTGAAATGAGGCACATGCATCTCATCATTGCATTTGACATATCAAGGTCACATTTTATTATGTTTTGGGATGTGTGCTCCTGATCCTATACAACTGAATTCTGTTTGCCTAGGCTCCTGCTCATTTTCCAGCATGCTGCATCTGTAACTTTTGCTAAATGGTGCTAAACCAGCATCAAATATTGTAAAACCTTAAAAAGGCACTCTGCCAGGGCCATACAATCACCTGAGGGTGTTTAAAAAGCAGCAAATGTAAAAAAAAAAAAATCTTCGTGATGTATTCGTGGATGTTTCTTAACATGCTGGACTTGGGGTGAAACCCTCCATGCATGGTAAGGAGCTTTCTTGTCTTGATGTCAGTGGCTTCTATCTCCTCCTTTGGCCAAAATTTAACCAGACTGCCTGGGAGCTGAGGGGTCCTCTACCACATATAACAAGGAAAGTGAAGGAGTTTATGAGCTAATTAAAAATCTAATCACCCAGTAAAGAAGAGTTAATAGTTTCTTAAATAATTTGATTGGATTTCTTGCTGAGTTCCAGACTGCATACAAACATGTCTTGGTAATGGCCACCGCCATCTTGTGCAGGTAATGTCACTGCAACCGGAGTCTGCAAACAGGTTCTTATCCCAGCTTGTCAAATGTTACCATTCTGTCAGAAGCTGCAGGTGTTACAGAGATAATTACAAGGTGTCCTTTTGGGTTTGTGCCTTGACATCAGCTACAGCAATGCTGAACATAGAGAGCTAATAGTTACACTTTAAAGGGCAAGTCCACAGACGAAGGTAGGAAGTATAGTGGTGGCATGAATCACAAAATTCTTATCTAGGAGACAGTTATGCACTGTTTGGAAACATTGTGTTTTTATTTAAGTTTTGTTTAGTTTTCACTTGTGGTTTGGTTAGGTTTAGGAAAGGATTGTAGTTTGAGTTCCTCTCCAGAATATTAACCCTCCATAGTGAAAAATGATGCTTACACAGTGTAGTGAAATGTCATGGGTCTTCATCGATGTGATGAGCTGGCAGTGAAAGCCAGCAGTGTATCACAGCACTTATGCTAAAGAACACCTTATGTGTATACTACTGTGCAAAAGTCTTGAGCCACCACTCATTTTATCTTTACATTTTGCTTCCAAGGAGCCAGACTTTCATGTAAAAGTTATTTTAAAAAAGGTCATTTTCTTTGCACTTTGGCTTCATTTTCAGTCATTTTGACAAACATAAAATAAACAGTATTTTTGCACCATGTTGAAAACTTGGTATATCTCAACATGCTGAGCAATGTGTCATTAAAAAAATTGAAGAAAATGGACAAATGGAAGACAAAAGAAGCAGACCTTCAGTTTATTAATCTTCCTAAACACAGGAAAATATGGCCTGTAATGGTCTCGACTCATTTGACCCACTGTTTTTGAAAATCTGCACTTTCAAGATGTATTTATTTAAATGTTCTATTTGACTCTTGGTTTGCTTAATATTTACCTTGGTTCATGTTTTCTCCCTTACTATATTTGGCCCTGATTTTAGTTCTTAGTTGCTTTAGTGGTTAAGTCTTCCCTCAGTGCTCCAAGTTCTTGTGTCAAGTCCCCCGCATTAAGTTCATTCATTTATTTCATCTGTGTCTCATTTTCCCCAGCTGTCTCCACTTCTCTGTGAGTATATATTGTCTGAGTCTCCCCTTGTCCTTTGTGATGTCAGCCCTCATGGTTGTGTGTCCCCTTGTTTTATGCTTCCCTGAAAATGTTTACTTTTTGGATTCCTTTGCTCCTCCCCACCCAGTTATTGTTTTGGTCTTTTAAAGCTGCATTTTGACTTTTGGATTTTGGTCCACATCCTTCCTGCCACACAGCCAATACATGACACAGACAGACTGTGATCACCATGCAATACCATTTGGAAAGCCACTGACAATGGCTTCATTTTACAGCATTAATAAACACAAACACACAGCTTATGTAAAAAAACAAGCATATAATGGGACACAATCAATCGTGGAATCATGGATTGGCTAATTATTGAAGCAGTGTGGGATCATCTTGACAGAGAACAGAACAAAAAGCAGCTAAAATCCAAAGAAGAGGTCTGAATCTCCTTCAGGAAGCCTGGAGAATTATTCCTGAAGACTTCTTAAAAAAATTACAAAAGGTTGCCCAAGTGAGTTCAGACTGTGTTTAAGAATAAAGGTGGACATGCCAAATATTGACTTTCAAGCTCATTAGAATTGTACAAACTCTCCCTGTCGCTTTTATACTGGATGATATTATATCCATGTATCTTTGCGCATGTTTCCCATTTTCCAAGCAAAATGTATAGAAATGATGGGTGACTCAAGACTTTTACACAGCACCATATTGCTGAGACTCCAGCTGCCTTGACAAAACAGCAGTATTGGACACCCGAAGAATGAAAAGAGGCTGAGGTTGCACTGTAGTGATCAGGAGTGAAACATTAATGCAATGTTTCGATCCTTCAGTCACTACTGCACAGACTCTGGTTTCAAATGACATCACCAGCTCAAGATGACAATGCTCATTTCCAAGATATTTTGGCTTCACTGGGGAGAAGCTAGCGAGGTGTCTATTTTTATAAATTAAATGAGAATCTTGATACCACTCTCAACTCTAAGCAATAATAAATCTGCTCTTTCAGAGGAGAAAATCATAACCAGAGTGTGGCCATACAAAGCCTCCATTCTGCACTCAACACAGCTACAGACACTGTTAAATTATGAACAATAACAATGGAAGAGGAGCACAGATTGACTGTATTCCAACGGGGATTTTTTTTTTTTTTTTTTTTTTTTTGCCAGAAAATTCAAATAATTTTTCCACAAAGAAATTTCATGCCTCCCTGTGTATTTTTTTTACTAGTAAATTAATTCCAAAAGTATCCCAACATTATTGTGAAATGATCCAAGAGACTAAATAGTGTCTTCACTTGGATATTTGCCTTGCTGAGGGATTGCATCACATGTAACATTTATTGCTTGCAGGAAATCAAATGAGATGAACAAGATGACTGCCATGATGACATGATGGACCTGATGCACATCTCTGCTTCACATAATTAGTTTGGGGAACGGAGTGACTCCATTTCAGTTATTTAGATTCGATATCATAACAGTGGAATGCGTGGGCAGAATGAGTAGGAAAATGAGCCTGCATGCATACATTGTACTCCTGAATGTACTTAAGTGTGTCCACCATTGTTCATCTCATCGACTGCATGAAACAGACTCCACAGCTTTTGTCTCCGTATGACACAGAAACTGCATAACGATGCACTCTGAGCATCTCAGCCAATCAAAATCTCCAGTAAGGGAGGTGGTCCAACAAGGGTAGGAGGTAGAGAGAAAAGCAAGTTGAGATGCAATGAGAGGAGGCAAAGGAAAGAGAGGACGCCATGAGGCTAAATGCTTACATGTCTTCTGTTAAAATAATCTCTTCTCATTAAAGCACTGAGACATTGAAAAACAAAAAGAAATGTACCAATATTTCAACCCTAATAACTGCGGATAATAATTATAATCTCCAGTTGTTTATTAGTTGTTCCCAGCCACTAACTCTGTATTGTAATTGGCTGTTTTCTTGCTGATTGCATTGTTTGTACTCTACCGTCTGACTTATTCTGCTGCCTGCTCATGCTGCAGAAGTTTCAGATACGCGAGTGTGCAATATGATGTGTAAATAAACCATTAGCACCACCGTGAACTGAAACTTTTCCGATTCGCATTCAAAGTGGAGAACATCAGATACTCCACTTTTTTTTCCTGATGAATAAATGTACTGACTTCTTTTTTTTTTTAACAGGATGTCAGTTTTTCAGCCCCTCAGCAGAGCTCACAATCTCCCTGTGTCCCACGTGAGGTGATGTGTGTCTCGCTAATAGAAATAACCTATATGTATGTCTTTAAATTAAACATGTGCATCTTTCTCTCTCTGTCTCTCCCACTCTCTCTCTCTCAGACACACACACAGTGAGGCAGAACTGCTGACAACAGTCTCTGGATTATCTCTGAGCTTCTCCATCCTTCTTTACTATTCACACAACCATCACTCCTCTCTCTGTCCATTCCTCCTTTTGTCTCTCTCCCCCCCCATTCAGCCTCTTTTTTGTACATCTTATGCATGCACAAGGGTACATTATGAGAGATAAGCATAAAAGACCAACATACACGCACAGTAAAAAAATTAGCAAAGGTCATCTGTTTTTCATGAATCCAAGCAGGACTCATGCAGCAGAATATCTTCACCCTTGCATTGGCAGCAGGGCTGAAATATGTGTGTCATTGCCGTAACTGTCAGGTGCATTAGTCTTGCTGTTGACTAGGGGCTCGGGCTGCACTGGAAAAAGCCAAACTGCTGCAACCAGTGGTTAATGAGGTGTGTTCAGCACACTGGCATCTCTAACCATTATCTAGCGTGCAGGGGAACAAAGCCACGAGAGGCTATTGATTATCTATTTGACATGCTGCTGAAGGCAGGAGGGAGGGGGTCAGGCTGATAAACCAGGTATGCACTATCAGTGATTGTGTTTAAGAAAATCAGACGTGAAAAATGAAAGCACTTGACAGATTACTGTAATTTCCTTCTTTTTTGTAATGATGATTTTGAAGATGAGTTTACCTTTATTGAAACTAGATTTGTACCTTCCTCGACGGTTCTAAAACCAAGGTGGTGTTTAAAAGGATTGCAAAGCGTGACGAGCAGTGAAAGAAGGAAATTGCAGATCTGTCATTTTTATATGTATTATTTTGAATTGGTACCACACGAGGAGCCTCGTAATTGCACAAGGCGGCACCGAAGTAATTTCGCATTGCCACATGGTAACTCATCAAACGGATCAATTACAAACATTTCAAACACTAAGCAGTTTTTTTGGTTGCGGTTATTTGTCTTTTAATTTGGAATTCGTATCAGACTAACAGTCCCAAAACACAAATCAATTATCAAAATAAATTCTGGTTAATTATCCATTCTGTGAGTCTTCTTAGCGTGTACAGACTCAGGCTTTGGTGTCAAACATAAACGGCCCTTGGCGTGTAAGAGTGCACCTCTGAGTAACCTTTGGTCCCTCTGTGAATTCCTCGGTCACTGATGATGCTTAATAAAAAGGCGCCTGGTGAAATTTTAAAGCAGAAGCAAAGATTTGACTCTTAGGCATTTTTTTTCATCAAATTCCAGCAAATGTTGTTACCTTCAGAAAGGACTCACACACGCAGTTCTTGCCCAGCATTGATTATTAATACTGCAGCGTTCATGTTGCTGGCTACTCAAGGCAGAAATCAAGGCAGTTCATTAACAGGCTAATGATCAAAGCCATCCTCAGTGTGGATGCAAGAACAACAACAACAAAAAAGGCTCTGCAACAAATCTAAATCTACAAAATAACTATAATGATCAAACAAATGTCATTTCAAAGCTACCAATACTCATTCAGTCAGGGTGGAATTTTTTTATTTTTTATTTTTTTATGTTATTCTTAAGTAGGACATTAGCATGAGTTGTTATTTGTATGAGTATCTCTCTCCCACAGCTGGAAACCAGAAAATCAAGACTTTAGTCTGTGATGTTATGCTGATTTCCACCCTGGTGCTGCACGGTTCACAGTTAATCAAGGACTAAATTTGAGGATTTGTGATTGTTTGAAATACATATTCGATTGATTAAAGATGCATCTTAATAATCAGTTCAGAATCAAGGCTGTCGGCTCTGAAAACTGTGATGAAGTTCATTTCGAAATGTGTCGACATCCAGCTGACACCTCTGCCACAGTCTGCCATACATGACAGTTTCAACATGTGACTGAGAGGTGAGAGAATTTGATTTTACCAGCATAATACTGAATAAATGAACGAGCAAAGTGAGTAGGAATGAGGTTGTGGTGGATGGTGGAAGAGGATTTTGTAATGTCGCGTGTTTTTCTGACAGTGGAAGCTGAGGTGATGCATATCTGTTCGTGTGAGATACACCCCTCAGCCACATACCTGAAACCAGCAAAGCAAATAACATTCCCTCCTCATTACGGTGTGATATTCTGCTGGGAAACATTGCAGCCTGGTAGCCAAGGACCCGTACAGGCAATGGTACACCAAAACAACAGCAACAACTCCACATAACATCTCAGGAACTATTTGAGGGTTGCAACAAAGAGCCAGAGGTAGCCCAGCTTTCAGTTTCCCCACACTGCAATGTGACTGCGTGCAACACAAGCATGATACATTTACAGTACTGTGAAAAAGTCTGGAGCCAGCTCTAATTTCTTTGGAATTTGCTTTTGAGCCAGACTTTCTTGTAACTTTCTCTTCAACAGTAGTTCTCTGGGCTTCTGAAGGTCTGTCAAAGTTTTCCTTTGCACATTGGTTGCTTTTACACTGATGTTCAGTCCAGTCCTCCTACTTTTATGAGGAATGATCTTTTGCTTCTTAAGCCACTTAACACTGACCTATGAATCATTCAAACATCTAAAGGAACATAACTCAAGGTATAAATCAATGCTGTGTCTTCACATAACAGATGACTTAGCAAAGAATCAATTTTGCAGTTTTAAACTGTATCTTAAGCACTTTGTTATTAGCAGCCAATACGTTTCCATGTCTTTAGCTGAATCTGTGAAAATGCCAAAGTCACCACAGTTTGACAGGCATAAAATAAATAGCATTTTACAAATAGAATAGATTGGCAAAACAAAGACCTAAGAGATGCAGCTGACCCTTCAATTGATCTACTCTTCACTGAAACCTCATCAGAAAAGGTTTCAGTGGAAGGGTGGCTATCAAGAAGCCATTCTTAAGGAAGGGAAACAGAGAGAGGCTGAGGTATGCCAAATTACAGAAGAACCGGACTGAAAGTCAGTGACAACACTTGTTATGGAGTGATGAATCCAAATTTGATGGTTCAAAATGTCATCAATATATACAAAGAAGGTCAGGAGAAAGGTACAACAGTGAATGTGCAGAGCTGTAAACACAGTGGAGGCTCTGTCATGGTGCAGGGCTGCATTTCAGTCAGAGATGTTGGTGATCTTGTCACAGCTGGTGGAATTTGGAATGCAGAAAAGTACTATCAGGTTTTGATTCACCAGTACTATCTGGAAATTATCTAACTGGCATTAGGAACATGATTGGATAGTGTGATTGGGAACATGACATTGTTCCCAATCACACTGCCAATGCATGTAAAAGCATACCTGGATTGGAAGTATGAGATCTTGACAGAGAACAGAACAAAAGGCAGCCAACATCCAAAGAGGAGCATTTGATGTCCTCTAAGAAGCCTGGAGAACTATTCCTGAAGAGTTATTAAAGAAATGACAACAAAGCTGCCTAAAACAGTTCATACAGTTCATACTGTGTTGTGGAATGAAGGTGATCATACTGAAGCATACTCATATTGAAGCTCATTAGAATTGTATAAACTCAGTTTTTGTCTTATATACTGTTTTTCCATGTATGTTTGCACATGTTTCAATTAATCTCTACACCTACAGTAGTTTCTATTTTGCAAGCAAAATATGAAGAAATGAATAGTGACTCAAGACATTTGCATAACACTAAGTCCCCCACCACAACCCACAGGGCCCATAAGATCCACAGCCAATGTCCTAATGCCAGACAACACAGGACAGCCCCAGAGGTCCTGTGTCTGTGTCCTGACAGTTTAGAGCTGTTTTGATGGCACGGGGTGGCTGATCAGTGTCCCTGAGTTCGAAGATATTTTATTGCTTAACAACAACATGAGAGATATTTTCACATCTAGCTGGAAGGGTAAAGCTCCTATTCAATCACCATCTATTTTACTGTCACAGCATTTGCAACTACAGCTGTTTTGTCACTTTGGCCAATGTCAGGTAGCAAATAGATATGGCGCGATGAAATATTACCCGGTATGGTTTGACTTTGCTTATAAAACTTTGTCAACTTTAGATAACCCAACTTTTATTTCACATTTCTATTTCTATTTCCTATACTGTCACACACATTTTCAGTAATTCCAGAAGCAAAAACCTGGAGTCCACCTGTTTCTCTAGTGTTCAAATTAAAGTGTAAAATTTCACACTTTCAAGTGGGGTTTCATTAATAAACACGTGTGAAAACCATGGACAGCTCCTAAAATAGGGGGGAAAGCCAGTATCACTGCCCTGCACCAAATGTTGTGAAAAATCTAATACTGCTCAGCACATTGTGAGTGCTGAGGGAGGGCTGTGATAGGAGATGGCTTTTCTTCGTTCTTATCTGGCAACAATTTTGTGGGCCAGAAGCCAACACTACATGAACCAGCAGCAGTTCACATGCTTATCTGCCTGACATCAAATCTACACACGATTTAGGCATAGGTACACAAAACATTAGCGCACAGGAGCAGAACAGAGCCTGGATGTGTATAAAAAAAAACCCTGTGCATGTTCTGACCAGTCCTGTTATATGAGATACTGACAGCAAAAGAAATTCAGCTGCAGTAACCAGTGGAAATCCGCACTCATTTAAAAAGTACACATGTTGGATGTTGGAACAGGAACAGGGGGGTCAAGCATTAGTGGAAAGGTCAGTGGCATTCCATTACTGAAACTGTTGTATTTCTGCCCAACACAGCACAATGTGACACACCATCCATTCCTCCTAGCCCCTCAGGGATGAGGTCTCTCCCACTAAGTCTTCTTCACACAGACCTTCCATTATCAAAGTCATCAGATAAAGGCCGACATCAATACGTACAACTGACCGGTGGTGCCAAAGACTGGCTGTGATACTTCAGGGTTATGGGATCATCTTAATGTTAAATGGTCAGTTCCACAGTCACTCAGGTGTAGAGGTCAGTGCTTATCAGACCGTGTGCATCTCTGTAAGTGTGTCGTCAGGACCCTATGAATGTTAGTGTGCAGAGATCAGTAAAAAGACGTCAAATAACTGGCTTCGCGTTTCATTTCCCAGAGGGTTTTTTCCTCAGGCTTAGCCAAGGTGAGAGGTTATCATGGATAAAGAAAAATAGGATTTAGTACTGGATGTTATTCTACCTTCAGCCAGGTAGAGACAGAAAATTAGAGCAGGATAAAAATAGAGAAGGCGGTGAGAGGAATCCTCAGAAGTGCAGATTATAACACAAAGTGAAACAAAACTAAACAGAGCCATCAGGAAAGTATAGAGGTGTAGCTAATTTGGTGATCCTTCAATGCTACATATGCAGACATTCACAAAATGATTCCTACTTTCAAACACTGCTCCAAAATACATCTTATCTGCTTCCCTCTAATCTAATAACAGCTAGCTCATCTAACTGTGAGCAGTTTGATTCACAGCCTTGCCGCATCATGAGAGTGTAGTGTGTTACCTGAACTTTAAACTGTACAAGCTGAGTACTCAGCACAGAGAAGCATTTAAATACCTACTTCATGCAATCAAAGGCTAATTCAGTACTGGTGTTTGTAAGTCGAGAATAGAACGAAGAGGAAAAAAAGGCTTTGATAAAGCCGTAAGCCTTAAATACAGTAGGATATAATAGATGATGCATGTGGGCATTAGTGGAGTAAGATTAGCTAGTGTGATAAAAATATTAGATAATAAATAGGCCTGCCTGCCAACGTGGAAAGTTCCCATTATGACAGAGGAGAACAGAGCAGCTAAAGCACATCATGTTCTGTTTCAGAGATTAAAAATGCTACCAGTGTGTTCCTTGAAAGCATACATTGGACATCAGCAGTTTATCCCTAAATCTCTGGATGTTCAGAGAGTTAGAAAGTCTTTGAAAACATAACAGAATCGTGCATCTGTGAAAAATGTGTTCTTAGAAACCTCATGGGATTGAACTCTTAGCTGTAGCAGAGGTGACAACTAAGGCTTGCCTAGAAGAATCAGAGATGTTTCTGCACACACTCAAACGATTACCTAATGAAGTGCGACATTTGTTATTGGATGGTCGTACAGGAAAAAAGGAGAGGTGAAGCGAGACACGGGAAGGCTGAGAGTGAAAAATGGAATCGCTGTAAGGAGGAGGGAGGAACTGAGGTCAGAGTAATGACCTAATGGTGGAGCAAAAGAAAAGGAACATCAAAAAAATGTAGATAAATGTGATATGGAGGGTGAGACATGTAGAATTTCATGCACTCTAGAGAGTAAAATTTAGTAACATGTTTCTTACTTAACAATTGATGTCATGGGAAGTGCAGCAAACAACCAAATGATGAAGACGAGGACATTTCTTTATGGTGTTGTTGTCCTGTTATAACTAATCCGGTGCCCCTCTAACAGGTAGCCTACTGCATGATGGAAAAAAATCTAAAAACTGAATGTACCTACACTTGCACAGTATTGCAAATGAAACATCTTGCAAAGTATTTTATCTTCATGTGTCATACCACATTTGCGAGCATTACATAAACTGCACGCATGCTGTATTGTGTTACAAATATGTAATCACATATTCGCAGTCTCTACAAGAAATCAACCTTTGTACACTTAGAGGGAGCTGCTGCTTCTTATTGCCTTAAGAAAAAATGTGCTGCAATGAGCATGTAAGTAATTACACATGATGCAGTGAGCTGCAAAATGCATATACAGTACCAGCATAATTATAAGTTTCAGTTTACATCCAGTGACATGGAAAGAGATGATGATAATTGTGCTGTGCTGTAGGGATTTAAGGAACATGTGTTTTATAGTGACACCCCTTCACTCAAAGCTCATCTTCACACCACAGGCCTCACATGTTCAGGTTGCTCTAGATGAACTGTATCCATGTGCCGGACATTTTTATGTTACAAATGCTAAGAATTAATAGTAACTGCATTACTCATCCATCTAAGCACTGGCAGGTCTTTGAAGCTACTAACGGAGCATTAATATAAATCCAAAGTCATGACGTAATGTCCAGCCTAGCCTGCGCACTTCAATGAAATCTCACACTGTTTCTTTTCTGGAAGGAAAAAGCAGCCTGTTAAATTGGTTATATATTCTAAAACAACTTGGTATCCACTCTGAGAAACTTTAGAAAGCCAAGAGCTTACTTTTGCTGACAATAAATAAATTTGGCACCCATGAAAATTTACCAGCATTCTCAACAGTATAATCCAAATCCATGAAGTTAGCAATCCTTTCTTGAAATTTACTGAAGTTTTTAGGTGTAATTTTTAAACTAGAGCATTCTATTCTGCCCTTCCTCCTGTTACAGTACCTGCAACAAATCGGGAGGCCAGACATTCACCACAGAGAAAACAAACAGATGGCTTTGGATAAGAGGGCAGGCCAGTGACTCACTGCTGCTGGGTTGCAAGCCAGGACTTCATCAACTCTGGCTGGGTAACCTGGGTGAAGGGTTCTGATGCTGAAACCCTCCCCACCTTTCCCACGATCACCCCAGGGACATCTATGTCAATGCATCAGAGAACATCCAAATGCATCGTGCAGCCAATCTAAACTAGCATTGATCGCTCGATCCATGCATGGGCTCGCCTCTTTTGTCAAGCTATGACATTTAATTAGCAACGATCCGGTGCTCATAAGAAATGGTGTTCATTAAAGATGATTAAAAAGAAAAATATTGGCTCAAATACAAATATTAAACACACCACAATTTTCTAGGCATATAAGGAAAGCCACATGGTATACTACTGGCTACATTTTTGTTGTTGGCATTGTTACAAAAATAAACAAGACTTTCAATGAAATGTTCTCATTTCAGGTGTACAGTAACATTGTTACAGTCTTACTTCTTTTGTTTATATGCTACTGTTTTACAGACTCTTTCAAAAATGGTTCATATGTTATGTTGTGCTGCTAGCATTGCTAACAATTTGCCAACTAGAAAATCGAGAACCTGCTGAAATTATTAGTTTATCCAGTGAGGAACTTAAAGGCCTGCAGCAAGCTTTTCCAAAAGTTGACTCGTCAACTGCTGCAAAGCATTTCACTCAAAACCACATCATAATCATCGAGATGCTAGAGGAAAACCTGGGGGAAATGTGCCTAAGCAACATCTAAAAAATATTAGAAGTGTGATTCCCAACTTGAATTCCCAAAATAACGAAATCTGAAACTTCAACATACCAAAAGAAAAGCAGAGAAAAATAAATATTTTCTGAGCCACGACTTTATAGCACAACTCATACGTGCAAGGGCTGACGTGAAGATGCTAACAGCGACAGACATGGAGCGGCAGTGATGTGACTCATTTACACCAGGCATCAAACTTGCTGAACAATAATCTCTCCTGAACGTACATCATAGAAATATACAGCACAAACCAATCTGGATATATATTCACACTGGCTCTGCACGACGTGTGATACATATGGAATAGTGCAGTGGAGCATGTGCTAATTACACTACGCACCCATAAAAACTGTGCATGCAAACACAAATATACACATCCTGTTGGGGGATACAAGTGTCTGCTTAGGATACTTAAAGAGCCTACTGCAGTGCTGGAGGCAGATGACAATGGCATGAATATTGACAAGGGAAAATGCTTCTGTATTTTCATAATTGTAGAAATGTGAAAATAAAATGGCTGATATGAATATGGAAATAATCGTGGAAAACAACGCAAACATGTCACAGTAAAAGTTGAAGAATGGCTGCGCTCAGGCTGGAGACAGGTTGTAGGGGGGAAATTAATTCATGTACAAGCACAAAATGAAGGCAGTCTTGGACCAGAATAAGCATTTTTTTTTTTTTTTTTTTAATGCAGGAAAAAGCACTTAATTCCCAGAAGAACATTTGCATTCCGGTTTAAGCTGAGAGACAGCAGCAGTACAGCTGGAAGTTAAGGCATGAAGGCAGTTAGAAGAATCAAAGCACTGACTCTTGCATTATGCAACAGTGCATGTTCTGAACAATAATAATTCTATAATATCCCTTTCTTAACAATTCCCTGCTCTGTCTCTTCTCTCCTACAGCCCTCACTTCAAATGCACATACTGAGGCTTTATTCTGCTAATGTCACTTTACTGTCACACAGTCAAATCACAGGCTCATGCTTCATGAAATATTCCATCTGGAAGTGCACTGAATCATTTCATTTACTCAGGACCATGATCACATATTATGAAGCGCAAACAAATCCTGGCACAATAACAAAACACTGGCATTGCAAAAGCCCGAGAAATGCTGAAGAAAAGCGCTAACATGTCGCACAATAGGATTCGTGATGCTATTTACTTCGTTCGTTATCTGGGTTTGTTTTGGGGCGAGGTGACACAGCGTGCTCTCGCCTACTTTGTAAACTGAACAATTACTTAATAAAGAGATTTTCAGCTGTGCCACACAAAGATGGCTGAAGTTAAGAAAGCCCAATCATTGCACTAGCAAGATGAAATGGACATAAGGGTTCAAACATGCCCGAGCTCATTGCTAAATCACAGTGTGAGAAGACCCTGAACAAATGAAGGAAATTGTTCATAAAACCATCTGTTTATGAATAACTTTTGGTGTATCTTACAATAACTATAAATATAATTCAAATACTATTGCTCTCTATATTTCATTACTGTCAAATAAACTAGTTGCAGATCTAATGGCTTCTATCCACTGAGGACCTTGAGTAAGATAGTGCAGACTGATGTTGTTGAAGTTCCACAACAGTTCACCTTGTCCAGCTTTGTATTTCCCTATAAAACCATCTATTTCTACCTTTTTTGTTTAAGTGTTTGTAACTGTGACGTGATCCATTGCTGGATGATCTGCAGGTGAGTTTCTTCCACAAAAGTTCTTCAGCAATCCTTACGAGAAAGCAAATAATCAAACTAGTACACCGAAGTTTCTCACATTATTAAAAGCAAATGATGACCCTGTCACTTTAAGCTATTATCATGTGGAGCTGTTTTGCTGCTATTTGTATCATCACCACATTTCCAAATCAATACGCAAAGCTTTCTCACATCCTGTAATTAGCACATCAGTTGAATTTCTCTTTAATGGCACATTAATTCTATATCATGTTTTCATTTAGGGTGTAGGCATTCATGTCACCACACTGTGTAATACTGTGCTTTTAATTACCAAAATTAATAGCTAACACATTCTAAACTGTTTGAGGTCTGTTAGTAACAATTATCTCAAAACTCCATCACTTTTAAATATGCCCATCATCTGCTGCGCATGTTTATCATCTTATCCATATTTTGTTTACAATCCTTTTTGTTCACATCTTTCAATAAAAACTAAATTTAAAAAAAATCTATAAAAACTTGTTAGTAACTCATGATGATCTGCTCTCATGATGATCTGCTCTGTTCACCAAAGCAATCTGCAATTGATTTGGTCAACAGTAGGTTGCCATAGTTGCCAACGGTTTTCCGGGAACAAACTAAATTTTCTCTAAACATCACACCAGTCAGTGGTGTAAACCGGAAATGGAAAAGGTTCACTTTCAAAGTAAAAGTTCTGCCTTCTGAAATGCCCTGGCTGCAGCGGTAAGCCACAAGGCAAGCGTGCTCAATTTCCCATTAGGGCTGTACTTTTTTCATGTGTCACTACAGCTTAGAGGTAAATGGTGAGTGTTTGCAGACTAGTTAGCGTATTCCATCCAATTATAGGCAATCGCAGCAATCTGCTAGCGACATAAGCAATCACAAAGATCGTTTTAGTGTGGTACTTTGCAACCAATTTCACCTGGTACCAGCCACCACCCCTCCAGCATCCACTCACTAATTGGTCAGGGAATACACATTTTTCCACAACAACCATAGATAGATGATAGATAGATCTCTTGGCCTCTGTGACAGAAGTTTTACTGAAAACAGCCTCCTTTATCTGCACTTCTTTTATATTGATGCACAGAGATTTACTGTGCTCCTCACTGCTATATCCAGTGTATGCATTTATATAAATACAGTGTCTGTACCTCAACTTTGTGAGGTCCTCACTGATGAAAAGACTCAGAAAGAAACTTACATTTTCTTAATATTATTACATAAATCATGAAGTTTGGAATTTGCTCCACGACCTTTGCCAGTCCAATTCTTTTAAAAAAAAAATCTTGCTAGAGACTTTTTTCCAATTTGGCTGTGTTTTTTTCAGTTCATCATCTCTGTATTTTTTCTCCTATTTATTAATTTTGTTTCAATCCACAGAGTGGAGCACACTTGTATCTGCACCACTCTGATTACTGCAGAAACTGATTCTGTCTGGTTTGTGGCATGGCCTTTTGGTTCAATTCCCCTCACTGAGAATATCTTGTCTGTGAAAGTGAATGAGTAATTTTCATAAATGAGTAACACTCTAGCCTCCCCTTTAATTCTCCCATCCTGCAGAAAGCTGTTTTGGCTATATTGTGGCAGCACATAAGCATGCAATATGAGCCTATAGCTACTATTCTATGCCTCTTCCAGAGGACCTTCTGGGAATTAAAAATCCAGCAGCAGGAGCTCAGCAGGCAGCTATTTGAAGGGAGAACTTTTGATATTTTGAGAGAATAAAGTCAGAAAATTGGAAAATTTTGCAATGCAATGGTAAGCTGCATGAATCACTATTTTCTTCTTTTTTTAACTTAAGATGTTGGGAAGCAAAAAAAATGTGTATGAATCTGAAATGAAGCCTCTGGATGTATTGAGCTTTTTTTTTTTTTTTTTACACTGAAGAGCATATTGTATCAAGTACCACTATTCCCAAACTGGGGTAAGTGTACCTCCAGGAGAGTTTTGGAGCTCTCCAGAGGGGTATATGAGGCAAGGCTAAATTTGGCATCAAATTATTAACGATGAATCTCATTAACTTTGAGAGGCTTCTGCTTATAATGGCCTCCTTTTAATTGAGCGCTTGTTACTAGAATCTTTAAAATATGTTTTGTTAATAATGAAAAAGTTGAAAACACTGAGCACAACTTTGTGTTTTCTTTCCTTTAACCTGTATTTTGGGCCTTTGACATAAAAGTAAACATCCCGTTCAAGCCCTTTCAGGATGAATCTGTATTTTCCACTCCAATGCTTGTCATGATCCTGGGTTTTGTACCCAAATATTACCTTTTCTTAAGTTAGGTTGTGTTTGCTTTGGTCTGTCAAGTTGTCCCTTGTCCTTGTTGCTGTGCATTTCCAAGTGTTCAGTTCAGTTTCCATCATTTCTTCCTTGTTCTAAGTTCCTAGTTTCCAGTTTCTCATTTTCTGAGTTTTGTGCTTTTGTATTTCTTTTTTGAGTCTAATAGTTACAGCAAATAAAGCTGCCCCCTTTGCTTCCAAGTCCTGCGTTTGGGCCCTACCTCTGCCTGCCACACAGCGCTACCATGACAATGCTTGTGCCTTGGAAGCAATGTGTTTTAAGTCAAACAAGTAGTGGTTAGTTTCCCAAAGCTGGAGAGGGAATCAAACGTGCTGATGGAGATATTGGAGGCATCAATTCTTTTTTATGGAGAGACAATTAATATGGAAAAATATGGAATATGGAAAAATTTTGAACAGCAGGTTCTAAGATCTAAGCAGCTCTTACAGCTAAAAAGGATATATTCCAAACCTGTTTCACTTTATTTTCATGTCTCTTCTATTTTAGTCCTGGACCTACCATGTCAGTCACATTTCCCAACTTTCTCACAGTATAGCAGTCTGCTCAGGCTTATTGTTCGCCTCTATTTTTGGTTCTCCTTCTGTCATAAGATGATTTCATCAAATGAGAAGTCGTGAAGAATCTTGTTTAAAATCTTGTTGCAACATTGCCTGCTGCTCTGCATCCTTCTGTTGCCTTGGGCACACACAGAAACAGTGCAGATCAAAGAGCAACCTAATGTGCAAACAGTATATCAGTCAGACACATGCAAGAGATTTGATATTCCTGAATTTCATCTGCTAGTAATCCAGCCAGCAATGACATAGAGATGCTTCCATATTATTATGCAGCTTGTCTTTCCTATCTTTTCTCTGGAGCTTAATGTATTCCAGGCTGGACTGAGTAACTTGGACTTCACAGCAAAAACTCCCGCAACTGCCAGGTCGTCACAAAACCAGTCAAAGTGTGTACCGTAAAGAAAAGAAAAAGCGCTCTAGAGAAAGCCCATTCAAGCTCTTTCACTAAAAACTAATGGAGATGAAAGTGAAGTTGAGCAGAAAGAATCAGCTAAACCGAGATGTGAATCACTTCAAGTCAAGAAATTTCACTAAGTCAAGAAACCACATCTGAACTGCATCACTGGAAATATCTGGCCGTGTGTTCACTTGGATTATTGTCAGCGTCTGGACAAATTCCAGAACACTGGAATGGTGCCAGCTTCAAATAAAAATGCCGGGAGAAAAAAAACATGAATACCCGCAAGATGTTTATATAGAGAATTCAGCAAAGCTGTGAAGATTAAGTCTTTTTAAGCGGTGCATTATTTCCAGATCGTAAATTTAATCAACAGTTTCGTCTACTCAAGGTTTATTAGTCCACCAAGGTTAATGGAAGTCTAATTAAAAGTTTTCTACACAGCCCCTTTGTTTAGACCAACACAATAAAAGTGACACTGCTGATAATGCTTCTAGTACTCCTCTTCCTACTTAGGAAGAGCCACTAAACCAACAGTGGCTTATGTGGTTGAGGGAGATGTCCAAATGCGGTAGTTTTAATGCTCCTGTTTGACAAATAACATGGTCACCGTGTGTCCATCCAAGAGGAGTGTTCTTCAGTTTGATAGAATTCTGCTATTGTATTTGTATGTTATGCAACACTAATTAACAGCTATATGTATCTGTGCAATGGACACCTTTCTAGCCAAGCTTTGTAACTGTTATCTGATTTCACAATCTTGACCAAATATGGTCACTTCAAGCTCTGAAAAAAAACAAAAACAATTGCTGACTTTGAAGTCTCAAAATGAGGCTTGGCAAACCAGTCGATAGTGGGATTTGAAGCCAGAAGCATAAAGTTCTCTGCAAAGTCACAACTAAAGACTGAAATACAGAGTTTAAACATGTATCAACACAAAAGCATAGCTGTAAGTAAATATAATAAAATACTCATTTATCTGAATATCTAGTTTTGTAAATCTCATTCACTGAAGGACAAGCCTGATTTCCACTATCAAGAAGCCATAAATCAATACTTACACGTCTGTCTGCATACTGATACCTTTGTCTGGCATCAGTCAAGTTGCATCAGCGAGATTCTACAAACTGCAGATGTTAGCAGCAATGTCTGCAGCTTTTTTTAGCCCCTATGTCTTGCACTATATATGTATTTCATCACAAATTCTTGGTAGCAGTTATCATTCAGTCATCATTACTAAATGGTCCAAATACTTGTTGCCAGTTCCAACAAAACACTAAATCCCTCATCTTCGGTCTTGGCTGCACTGCTTGCACAATTTTCCTGCACTTGTCTTTCCATGGTTTACAGGATTTTTCCCCATCGGTGGGGCAGAAAAACAAAAACACATCATACAGTCGATCCACACGACACTTCCTGGACAAAAGGCATAAAGGAAGCCACCAAAAAGTAGTAAATTGCTCACATAAAAAACTGAATGCTAAGACCTCAACATTAAATTGATTTTTACTTGATTTTGAATCTAGCTATGCATTTCAAAGACATCCACACATTTTATTTGCCTGAGGTACGGAATCTGTTGCTTTTGTGAGCTGCTTAGTATTGTGCACTATTATTAAATAAAACTGGGGTTGGAATATCAAAGGTTCAGTTTTCTTTTGATTTTCTTTGTGAGAAATCTGTCTCCGTGTGATGGAAATTGATCAAATACACTCTCCATTAATCTTACTCTCAGCTGTATGAGAAAAGGCATGTTTAAAAAGAATCTGCTTCTCTTCACTTTCTGCCTCTCTTGGCTCCTCGGAGTGGTGCTCAGTGGGCAGCCTGTGCTAACACATACATACGCATTGACCGTGTACGCCGTAAAACACACATACACACCCTGATGCGCGCTCTCATAAACACAGAGGCACACACACAGAACGGGTAATCTGTCTGATTGAAAGAGCTTTCAGACGGGTAATTAAATTTCCCAATGATCCGCTGCGGTGGCTACACACGAATCCGGCTTTCAGAGGTGAGCGGACGACCGAGACCCACAGCAATAACACACGGCTACTGCCACAGACAGAGAGAGAGGGAGGGGGACAGGGAGAGGGGGGAAGAGGTTATATTTCATGTTGACAAGGACAAGATAAACACAGGGGCCTTTAACAACCATTAGCTCAACCCTAACCTTCATCTTCAGCACTTCTGCCATCCTGGCAAAATGCGAAATATACAAAGAACACATGCACAGATATACACACGAATACACACACAAACACATGTGTGCACATTTTGGTACCAGTGCCTCCCACAACCAGTAATGACAGTACAACCATAGACATCCACAAAGAATAAATAAAATGCTTTAAAAGCATTACAGATGTAAAATTGGTCCCTGACAAATAGTGGGTATACTGGTTACTGGAGTGTATATTCACTGACTTTTTGTGTGTAGATATAGATTTAAATACATTGTTGTATTAAAAAATATCAGCAACTTCCAGTACTACCCGTCAAACTCCTAGTAGACAGACCTGTGGTACCTTGGAAGCAGTTGTTCATCACATTATCACATTCAAAGATTTTCATAAATAGAAAACTCATCTGAGATTTTTAGTCGATACACCTATGGTATCAATTTGAAGCCCATACGCCTCATTCTTGAGTTATCCCAAACTAGTGTGTTTACAGCGCCCGACCTCCTGGACATATAAAAGTTGGTCATTTTTTTTAATTTGTAACATTTTTTTTATCTAAAGTTAATCAACAGCTTACAGTTAGGACACCACTTGACCTTTATCCTAACCAACACCTGCTCAGCCATGAAATACAATGGGTGCCACTGTAGGGTTGAGCTGACCTATGTACAAGTCTCTCGTAGAGCATTTTTCTGTGTCATTCCCCCACTATTCTTGATTTCCTGTCTAATCTTTCTCAGCTGTCGAATCTAATAAAGTGTAAAATGCCAAAAACGCTTTCATGTGCTGTAGAGTGAAAGTTTGGAGACAGAGCTGGACACACAATGTGATGGCAACATATCCATCTACATATAAATTCAAATATCTGTCACACACATATTATGATACACATGAGTAATGGAGGTCAATTTTTAGGTAGCTAAGGAGAAAAGTATTCACCTTTTTTAAAAATCTCTGGAAGGTTGAGTTCAAAAATAGGAGTTTATTCTTATGTGCTTATTAGGTAAGCACAAAGAAGGTTAAATGTTACTGAGGTGTTGCCAGGTTTGTAGAAGTGTACCAACATGTTTTGTTGGACAACAAAACAATATTTGGTCATTCAGATGTAATGAAGACAAAGATCCAACACAAATTTGCACAAATTCCTCTCATATCTATGACAAGTAGCTAGGTCGTCTTTCTAAAATGCCCAAACAGTTCTTTAAATTGAACTTTTGCCAGAATTCAATCAGTTGCCTTTTTATTAAAAACACCTCACTAGAACTAATGCAGTGTAACACGAGTCCTGCAATAGACTCCAATCATCCTGAAGATAGAATTTATTGAAGGGCCAGTTTTAGCAGTAATTATATGCCTCCAAGTGCAAGTTTCCATGCTTCTAATTATTTCAAGCAGTGTAGTGCTCCCTAACCCTAAGCCATGGTACACAATGTTGCTACTCCCAAGCCTTGTAAACATTCATATTTGCTCATTTTTCTCAACTTAAGATTTTGACCTTGATATTTTAGGTTTTTGTTTTGTTTTTTACTGAAGTATTCTTGAAAATAGTATTTTCTTTGAAATGAATAGGATCTGTACCTTACAGTATAAAGCACCTTGACATCACTGTTGTGTGAGTTGGTGCTATATAAATAAAACTGAATTGAAATGGAATATTTAGATTTTAAAAAATGTTGCAGTTTCTGTTGTTTCATTAAACACTTCTGTCCAATTGTTTTCTTCTTGTAAATTAAAGAGCACATTTTTTTTAAATGCACCGTATGTTCATCAGTGATTACAGCAATGGTTTAAAGGGAAAAATGGATTTGTTTCCATCTTGCCTCTTTCTTCCTAGCAGGTGGCTGGTTTCACTTACAGTATTCATCCTGCCTGGTTAAAATAAATGAGCAGCGTTACTGCAAGAACATGTTGCCTCTTCGTGGCAAATAGAGGCTGAGAAAAACAATAACAGCCGTCCATTGGACTAAATGTAGCGTATCGGCGGGAATGAGAAGAACAGAGGTTATAAAAGCCACGGTGTGATTTGATCACCAATTGGCATGGCAACCAGCCCTGGCCAAGCAGCCTAAATTAATTGGGGTCTGCCATGTGAAACAAAGGCCAAGCTAATCGAGCTGTTCAGGGCCAGTCTGTTAAGCTCAAAAGGTAATAAGGGCAGGTTGGACACACATCTGGATGTGTCATCAAACACAAAAAAGCTCTGGAGTAACTTGGTTGGTGTTTAGATTTAAGTGTTCAAGTTTTTTTCATTCCTGCAGGGAAGCCCTGTAGTTCTCCTCTGCAAAGGAAGGTCAAAGTGGAGATCTCAGAACAGCAGAGGATCCCTGGAGCTGATAGAGATATGGTGTGTTGCTCAAGGACACTTCAAAAGAAGCCGTGTGTATATTTGTGTGTGTGGGAGAAGAAGAGAGCATTTATCTATATAAATATTTTAGATGATTTTGCTTTATTTTACAAGTTTGCTTCAAGTTTACAAAAAGGTAGGTGATTTGTGTGCCAGACTCTCTCTCTCTCACTCACACACACACACACACACACACACACACACACACACACACAGTCTAATACAGGCCCACTTTGAGTTGTGCGCTGTGCACACATTGTCCAGATGGGCGAAGAAGCCGATAATGTGAGCTGTTGTCATCAGCAGATTTGAGTAACTGCGCATGGAAAAAAAAAAGAAAGGAAAAGAGGTGATGAGAGCATCGCTCATTTAGGTGTCATATGTGTGTTTAGGTGTGTGTGTTAAAGATGAGAGGTAACAAGAGTATAAAGGAAGCTCTCTGAGAGAACAAGGGAAAGGCGGCTTGGAGGGGTGGAGAGAGGGCTGTGTCTTGTTCTTTCTTGTTCCATCTCTTCTTTTTTTTCCCCCGTTCCACTGTAATTAGACAGGTCTGTGTGAGGCGCATAGCAAGCAGAATGATAGAGGAGCCACAGGGAGGTGTGGGGGGGAATTAGTCAAGGGAGACATGATGAAGCCAAATACCAGAGCGTTGCAGGGTGCTTAGAATAAGATTGAAAAAGAAAAGTGGCAGGACATCAAATAAACAGCACTGAGTGGCTCTGATGAGACAAACAAGAAAGCGATGCAATGTGATAGCGTGGTTGCGATGAAAATTCCCTCCTCTGTTTTTAATTGCAGATGCACAAAAGTAGCTTGATAATTGAACAATCAGAAGAGGATGCGGGGCACTGAGGCTCAGCCACTACAGCTACTCCATCTGTGATATTTGTCTGAGATCTGATTTCACTTGTAACACGAAATTGGGACAGTAGGAAGGCATAGAGGCTGGGACAAGAGAAAGACGATAGCTGAAGGGGAGATAGGTGTAAGACTGTGAGAGAAAAAGAGAGGTGAAGAGGGGTGGGACTGGGAGCAATTCACAAGCTTGTTAAAATACCACTAATTACCAGCTGGCCTTGTGATATAATGAGTCTACCTGAGTGCTAAGAGCTGAGGGGCCATAGTGACAGATATAATAGGACAAAAGCACAGAGAAAAGATATGATAGGAGAGAACGATGAAAAACAAAGAGGGAACAAGCAGGGGTTAGTGAGGTACCGTGTTCATGTAAACACAGTCACTGTCACAGAAACAAAAGCGGGAAAGGTTCAAACTGTGTATGTGACTGCTGAACACACACCGTTAGAACGAGGAAGACAGATCTGAGACAGATTGAGGAAGGCAGTCAGTGGGAAAAACTGATCAAGTTTACCAAACCTGAAGTGGAATTAATTATGGATGTCATTATCAGGGCTGCCACGATACTTGAAACCAATACCCAGGTAACTATTCGATACTCAGTAGCATTTTAGATATCATGAGGGGGAGTTAAAAACTAAAAGACATATTTTTCTATTAGATTTACAGTTGTGGCTCATCCAAATGTGTTCAGCTATAGCCCTCTTTTTGTCTTAGGGTTCTGATCAGTTGGCAAGGTAGGCTGCTACTGTTTCTGACTAGTTTCTGGTGGACTTTTCTCTGCTTTAATCTGAGACTTTAAGATAAAACATAACACTTCTTAGATACAAATAATTTACCCAGTGGTTGTGTTCTGTCTATTAACATTATAAAGAGACAGGATTGATAATGTTTAATGTCAAGCTTCCATGTTAATGTTATAATTTTATTATTTGCTGTAGCCTCTAGCCACTAATGATAACTCACAGATACCTGATGTGGGTAACTTTAGAAAAATAGAGTGCATTGGCCAGGTTAACATTTTTGATAATTGTTTAATACTTGGGTGTTGTTGCAATAGGAGCTTTACTGACAAAATGCTTTATAATCCCCAGAGTGTAAGTCTTTAAAATGCTTCACAAAGTTTCTTGTGCTACCATTGATGTGTTCAGCTGCTACCATTAATGTGTTCAGCTGCTACCATTGATGTGTTCAGCTGCTACCGTTGATGTGTTCAGCTGCTACCGTTGATGTGTTCAGTTTCTACCGTTGATGTGTTCAGCTTCTACCGTTGGTGTGTTCAGCTGCTAGTGAGTGTTCAGCTTCTAGGGACTGTGTGTGTCTGCCAGTTTGCAGCAGTGCAGAGTTTCATTATTAAAATGGCACTGTTGGTATTAATATTGCAGCCAATTAGTATCTAATAGAATCTAATAGAGTCATTTTTTTAGTATAAAAGTGTCAATTAGTATCCGAGTGTTAGAGTTTTTGACAACCCCATACTGCCTACAGTATCTCTGGAACTAAAAACAAATAAACAAACAAAAAAAGTACTGTTACAATTTCAGATTTTGGTAATAGGTAGTAATAAAGAGCAGCGCTGCACCTATCCTTAATACTCTGAGCTCAATGTTACTTATAATGACATGCCAGCACGCACGTTATAGTTATATCATGTTTTAGCTAAATGCCTTAAAAAGCCTCATGTGAGAAGAAATGCCAGGGGATAAATAAAGTTACAACTTTAAAAGTGTTACAAATTATCTTCAGTAAATATGGAGATATGTCACTCTGTACTATAAATGTCCACCTCAGGGTGGCGCTGGAAGGAAAAATCATGAATAGAATTCCTCCTCTTAGGATCATAAATGTCTGAATGTCTAAAAAAATTCTTGAAAATCAAAGGATGAGTCTGAAATCAAATCTGCTTAACGTACAAGTATATCGATTAAATAAATGCACCAGGTTATCCTACTTATTGCGCTCTCTTTACGTTTATTAAATATTCAGAAATTCTCTACAGATGTGACCAGGCACTTTGTGGAAAAATTTAGAGCACACCAAAGTGATCATGCATCATGTGAAGTGTCCAACTGTTTACAACCACAGATTATAAAGTGAACAGCAGACATAAGCATGAGGTGACTGTTGTGTCATTTCTCTGCTTTATTGGGGAAAACAGTTTCTGCTCCACGAGGCGTGCACACTAACCACTGAACATACAGATTCACTGGATGGAAATAGACTTAAAAAGGTCAGCGCTTACAGCAGCATTGGCAATGCTAAATGCAGTGTCCTTGTGGAGCATGACAGCAACAGAGAGGGAAACAGAAAAGACTGTAGTACCTTGTTGGAATCACAGGTTTGAAGTTTAGGAAGTTGTGAGTATTAACACTGATGTTGCAGCGAAGTATGTAAATGAACAACATATTTATTGACCATACAAAAAGAATTTTTGACTTTTTTCCTTTTTTTGCTTTCATGCTCCTTTACAGTAGAGCAAGAGAACCAAATGGGACGACTCTTGACATAAAACAAATGTCACAGACCAGACATTAGATACAGACATGACTATTACATCACAGCTGCTGAGCCAAGTGAGCCACCAGAATGCCCAGAGGACTAAATGTGTGACAGTTTTTACAATGGAAGAAAAACAAAGATGTTGCATACAGTACATTTTCTCTGTAATTTACTTCACATATCACAAATCTACAGGGAGGACAGTTGCTTTACATTATAATCAAACAAGCAAAGCAACTGCATATATTTAAACATACACTGAGGCAAAAACCAATAAGCGTTTTATTAGTGAGCAAATGTGTACTGCGGGATCATGTTGACACCAACAAGAACAGCAGTGTTATAAAACTACAGGCAAAATGTTACTTAGAAATATTAGGGTCCATTTTGATAACTAAGCTCAGGATAAGTTTAACAGGTTATGAGGTTTTAAAACTGTAACTATTGAGTTTAAGATTCACAATATCAGGTGGCTTTCGGTTGATTTAAGCACATGTGAACACCAGTTGAAAGGAGAGTGAGTCAAGTGGGGCCCCTTCAGGGAGTTTTTTCTATACTGTCACTTCAAACTTCCCACACTGGTATAATGCTTCTGCTGTAGTTTAAAGTTCATCAGCCACTGGGAGCCTCCCAGTGGCCTAGGAGCCCCAAGCAGTTCTCTGCCTTGCCTGATGGCAAGCGGTCTCTTTATAAGGCTGGCCGTACACATTTTAGCATTGACATTTTGCTCTAAACTATTATAATTCATGCCTTATGTTTGTTTTCTTTTTTTCCACAAATAATTGCCATGTTAATGCTTCAAATTACCTCTGCTTCTACTCCCTTGTTGAAAAATCCATAATCTATGAATATGCAAATTCTGTTGATTTCATGTGTTGTGTTTGAGCAGTGGGAGCTTCAAGTTTCCACATCACGCTTGTGTAAATTGCATATTGGATTAAGATTGGCTTCCAGAGAGTTGTGTTGTCAAAAACCTGCTTGTATGCACAAGTTAAATTGAGATTTAAGGTGAGCCTGGAGACACATTCCCCCTCAGAAGGTGAATGTAAAAACAGCCTTCCGCTATCAAACTCACATACATCACTCTGCACAGTGAAGGTCAACCAAGCCACTGAAGTAACAATGAACAAAACAAATTTTGGAATGGAGAAGGAATTTTGAGAATAAATTGCAATGTGTTACAAATATACATTGTATAATTATGCAGGGGGGTTGAAAGGAAAGAGGCTTTAAAAATTCACCCTCAGCTAGAAACACAGAGGGCAAGAAAAGCACAGCGGAGTTAGACCGCACTTATCCCTGAACTGAATGTATGAAGAGGTCTGTGGGAATGTATGACACCAGGACATTTGGAAAAAGAACATGTTGCCTCACATTTGTCGGGGAAAAAAAGTGGTCACGATGTATGTTAATGACTGGCTCAACAAAAAGAGCAAGTTACAAAACACATGTGATTCATAAGCAACATTCTGCTGCCATGTTGATGAGTAATGGTGGTTCTGCTTTCATAAGTAGAATATGCATAATGAATTCTGGATTATTTTAGTGCATGCGGTTCACGTTGTGCCAAAAGACAATGTGGAATAAGCACATAGAACCCTAATGAAGACGTTTAAGACTTTTCAAGCCACAAATTTAAGGGATCACATTTTTATTGTATGGCTTGTGGATGTTATTTTGCACCAGATTTATCAAAAATAAAAAGGCCAACTGAAACTGAAGTAATGGCATCTGAATGATGCGTAGAGATAAAAACGAAAGCTGATATATCAGGTGAGAAATAACAAATCCTTTCTTTTTAATCATATCACAGAACATATCTATATGTTGTCCATGCAGGTAGCTATTCATTCTATTCTATATATCAGGTGAGAATCTCTTTCTTTTAAATATTAAACAGCATGTATGATTTGCAAAAAGCCTATTGCTTTTAAATTAAACAGCCTATTAAGACGTACACACCACTTTTTCACCGTTCAATCATCCACCGCAGCAGGGAAAGCTGCAAACATAACAGAACACTGTTTTGTAGTTTGTAATCATTTCTGCCACAAAGGGTTTGTATTCAGCAAGGTTTTTCCATGCTGGGAACCAAGTCAATACTTTAGGGTTAAGTAGAATCCATAGGGTGTTCTCCAACTGTTTGGCATGCTGCACCATGAACACAGGATCAAGAGAGCTCATGCATCTGACAGCCGCAGACATCAGAGGGGCTCTCAATCAACTTTTCACTGATGGTGGCAGTGGAAGAGAAGCACTCCGTGTTCATCTGCTTTAAACTCTGCTGGTTTTCCAGTTTGTTGCATGATGCTCCCTCTGTAGCTTTATTTATGCAAACAAAGCAATTTTATTCCACTGTTGTGTCAATGTGGCCTAACTTCAAGATTTAGAATTGGTTTCCACTCTAAGCGTTCCAGTTCCTTTCACTAACAGCTAACACTGGAAATCAATTTTCAAATCCAGGACTGTTTTAGCTGCACTGCATTAAAATACCGAACTGTGGCTCTCCCTCAAAAGTGGTGTGAAAAAGTGCTGCCTGCTGCCATGCCACTCATGTGCATAAGCAGCGATGGCCTTTTCCAAAGTACTGTAGGATGCTGATGAGATGGATGAGGGGCCTTTGACATCCTTTGCTTTCCAAGTCTTTTTTTTTCCTCCCTTGCTGTGAATGTAGACCTGCATGCTCCTCGCCTGTTCAATTTTTCAACCATGCATTGACAGAGAACTTTGAAGGAAATCTGAAAGAAAAAGCAACGTGCAAAAACAGCTAGTCGAAAAAGTTGCCAAGTGGCTCTCACTGTCTCTGCTTCTTTGAACGGTCTTAAAGTGTTTCCCTCATCCATCTGATCTGCCTTACATCTTGAGTTCTAATTTAAGTCCCACTGTGCAGTGGCATGCACAGACTGAATTTCAGTTTAACAGTAAAAACAATCTGGTAGTTTGACCTGATAATAAACTGTAACCTCTTCAAGTTTGCTTTCAGTGTTCTTTGATTTGGTGACAGCAGTGGTGGTAACTTGACCTCATTACATGTAGAATTTACCCAGTCTCTTAGTCTGTTATGTTAGTAGTCTATTAAGTGTGTTATAATTCATGTTTCCTCCTACAAGATGGACAAGAAAAAAACAAAACCAACATTGAGTAAAAATGGTAATTTACAACTTCAACTAGTCTTTTATCAGTCTCGGCTTACTTTAAAAATGCATGAAAAATTGGCTAGACTAGACATAAAGGCATTAACGATAAAGAGACTTAAGACCCAAAATATCTTTTTAAAATCTTGTATTAAATATTGTTTTGCAACTGTGAAAATGTTTCTGAATCATATATTTAGGTATGATGTGCTGCTTTTAATCATTAGTAATTTGTTTTGTTTAAAAAAAGGTAGTTTTGAGGGAACCTTTTAAAATAAGACATCTGAATGGCAGCATCAAAATAATGCATAGGCAAGGCAGTGGTAAAGGGACCTTTAGCTCACTTAGTTCCTTTCTCAAGTCCCCAAATATAGGGATGAGAATATTTAAATCTAGTGGACAAACTCATTTATTAACGTTTGCCGAATGCACTTTATTTAATTAAGCCAATATTTATTGCACTTGATATGGCGACAGATGTTGTTGTGCAGAGGAGGCATCACAGAAATTTCAGAGCAGGTACTAGAAGAATTTCTCCATTGTTTAATTTATTTGACCAATGGAAAAATTTAGTGTCAATTTATTTGAAATGCTAGAACGAGATGCAATATGAATATGTAGATTAGCAAGCCACCTAACTCACTAATTTTCCCACTGCACTCAAGAGATGATCTCAAAACTCAAACCAAAAGGAGTCAAGTGGTACTAGGAGCAAAACTTGTTGCAAGTCTTCAAATTTTGGCATCGGATAGTTTTCAAGGCTTCGTGTTCAGGCAGGAATTTCACAGCCTGTGCAATGGGGTTCAAAGTGAAATGATTTGAACGAATCTCTCTGAAGAACAGAGAGAACAGAGGGACGACGACACTGACTTTGGACCCTATCCTTCGATGGCATGGTCTTAATAGCAGCCCATTTTTCATTTTGATGTTTTGAATTGGTTTGATAATTTGAAGGTGCTGCTTGTTTTTCTTGTTGTAATCATTTACATTAATACATTTTAAAAACACATTTTGCCTTAAATAAAGTTGTATGCATTCAAAACAGTGAAATATTGTTCCAATTTCAGCACCATGGATAGCGCAAGTGGCTCTCATGAGCTGTGCTCTAACACAAAACTGTTTTCACACAAAGTCAGTACCTTGCATGCACGCGCGCGCACACACATACACACACATATGATTCCCCCACATAATCTGCTAATCTTTTTACATTTTTTTCTTGAAACAATAGAAAACTTGTGGTGGTACTGTTAAAACTACCAGTTGCAGTATAAAAATATACAGTCAGACATATTGGACATGTTATATTGAAATTCGGAGACTGTGTTCGGAAAACAGTAAACTGTCCTCAATTGACAAGCTACAGAACATGATGTCTAAATACTGTCACACAGCTTACGGTCCTTTTAATCATCAGAAGCCTATCATTTTATCAGCTTTTTTCCATTATAACACATCTGACTACAGAAGTTTGCTTTGTAAATTGTGGAGGCCATTAAGAGTCTTAAGGCCTTCCTAATTTTGACAAGTTGCTACCACATGAACAAACAGTTGTTTTTCATAAGATTACCCACTTATCAAATTTATAAAGCACTTTTTAACCAACAATTAACAAACTGTACCTATCCTGTTAGTTATAGCAGCTAAATATCATCTCTAGTTTGGCTCTTGGAAGATTGGACATGTTATATTGAAATGGAGAGACTGTGTTCGGAAAACAGCACAACTTTTGTAAAGTCAATTGAAAAAACTAACCACACCTGTCACCACTATTTAGGGATTACATTCACATGTAATACTTAGTGAATCTGACCCTTAATCATCAGTAATTTGTTTTGGTAATTTTTATCACTTTTTCTAGCTTCAAGCACCAATGAATACAACAGGAAGTTTGCTTTGTAAATTGTGGAGGCCATTAAGAGTCAAAAAGGTTAAGGTCTTCCTAATGATTGACAAGTTGCTACCACATGAACAAACAGTTGTTTCTCAGTAAGATTACCCACTTATCAAATCCATAAAGCACTTTGCCAACCAACGGATAATATTGTTGTGGCTACATCCATCTTTAATATACAGTCTATAGAAAAACCAGCCTTTAAGCTATCTCACCTCACCCACAACTTAATAATAAAACAAATGCTGGTTTTGTCACAAATATAAAAAAAGACCTGCTATGATATCTAATTACAGTGCAGCCAAACAGAATTCCCTGTTGTTTTGTTACTATAGAGTTTGTTTCCATGCTGAGGGGTTGGAGGTGTGCACCTGCAACTCCTCATCTAACAGCTATTTGCAGGGGGCGTCTTATTCATCCATTACATCCTGCAATATTTAAAAAATGTGTTTGCTCAGATAAAATGCATGAAATGTCTTTTGTCTTGTAGGCAAGTTTTTGATAAACAGTTAAGGTTGGAACTTACTGCTGTGGCCAGACACAATAACTAGATGAGTGTTTGTAACTGTAATGCAATGGCTGCAGTTAGTTAGTTAGTGCTATTACTGCTAATCAGTGATGGAGCCTGTTATTGATATAAATATAAGCATATAAACAGTTTGAAATATATACATTATTGTGTCATGTGAATCCTTTGTCCAGATTTAACTAAATGCAGATTGACTGCAGAAACAGCCTGAGAAGATTTGGATATTGTATCATCCAACATCTAATATTGGCTGCCACACCTCATCAGCTCTGACATGTCTGAGTCTTCAGGACTTCTGTGCATTGAAAAAAGAAAAAAACTTTACAAACTTCTTGTTATAGGAAAATTTTAAAGGTAAACTTTATTGCAAATTTACAAGCTCTGAATCCAGGACACAACCTTTCGTTCTTTTAGCACTGAGGTGCTGCAAAACCATCTTTTCAGACAGCGTCACTTTGCTTAAGCCTTTTTCAAATGATATGACATCACGCTTGACAACTTTGTAAAGCTGAGTCGCTGTCCTCTAAAATAAGATGACAGACCAAAACATGAAAGGGAAGCTGTTTTTGTTCCACAACATGAATAAAACTTTGCAAGTCCAGCGTCTGGAAACATTTGCACCCGAATGCTAGACAAGGCTGAGCATGAGCTGAATAGGAAGCTGATGATCTAAATGCACAAAACGAGCACTGTATAGCAGCTGCACTTGTATAGCAGCTGCACCGAGTGGATACTACTTTCGTTTGTGTTGCAAACACACTGTGGTAATTATCTCCTTTTGTTTACACAAAGGCTATCATGTATTGAGCATCACTGATCTACAGTTGACTATTTTACATTGTCTACCTTAGACTTCGTGCTTCATCGGCTTTCAATTTTCCCTACAGATGAAACCCTCTTTGTGTGATGTAAAGGTCATTTTGAAGTAGTCTGAGACCCGAGATGGGTTTGGCCTTGTGCATAACCCTTGAGTGCTGAAAGATGTATCATCTTGATTATCATCATCAAAGAGGTTTCTCCAGTGTTTGCAATATGCTCTTTTGTAACCCGAAGGCTCATCCGTCCATATTCTTAATGTTAACTCTTTGTTCCTTTATTTGAACTATTTTTCAGACACAGTCAAAGTGAAACATCCAATTAGTATGTGTCTTACATTTTTAGCAGCCCTATAATAGACTGATTCTACAGGGTCCTCCTCTCGCTCTGTAACAGAACCCCAACCCAAAAGGATCAGGGATCCAGGTGGACGGATAGCAGAGGTAAACAGCAGCATTTTACCGGACAGCTTTATACAGCTGAATTTGAGGTTGTCGGTCACCTCAGTTAAGTCTTTTTGGATCCAGTGTAGGGAAGTGAGATATTTATTAGCTCTAAATGTTTAGTTTCCTAGCCGTCTTAAGTGTGAAAAAAAGTTTAATCAGCTACTTAACACCTCCCACACTTCAGGCAGCCACTGCCAAACACAGCTGCTGCTCTATTGTTTGTGCCTGAAACTCGTTTTTCCTCCCCAGCAGACAAAGTATTCTAATATTACTAATGTTATTATTTTTGTTGTATATCTGACTTTTTTCTCCAAGCGATTTAAATCCCAGGAGAGCCAGTGAACATGGTAAAAAAGCAAGGTTCTGTTGTCTTGTGTGTTTAACCCGTGTTCAAAGAAGAACTCAATCTCTAAGTAAGTAGTCAACCATTTTGGAAATGGGTCACTGTTTACTGAGGGCACAGATGCGTGCCAGACAGCAGAAGCTGAATTGAGGGACTTGGCCAGTCACTTCAAGGTTGAATTTTCAATTTCTTTGCTCTTTCTTTTCAGAGGTGCTGGTAGTAGGTATGTGACTCATGTGGTTGAGGGCAGAACTGTATTTCACACATTCCTCACATTCACTGCAGCCAGTGTGTCCTGGTCAGTGGGTGAACTCTCACAGATTTGAGAAAAGGAGAGTTCTGTCAGCGACATAAGTCGAACAGATGAATAAAGGCAAAAAGCCAGTGGGCAAAATTTACATCTTAGTTACATTTATCAGTAATAACCAAGAGAACTTCTCAAGTATGATTTTGTTAGCATGCTTTGGGTCACATTGGCAGGATCATTGCAACTCAGTAAAATGTTGATATGAGTTATCACTTTTGTTTTAGTGGCAGTGCTTCAAATTCATCCCTGTCCCTCTTTTTTTAAAATTCTGTGTGTTTTCCAGGAGTTTAGAGGTCATCAGTGGTCATCAATAGTTGACTGATCCTATAGAAGGAGTGGGGAATTCCTGGTGGAGACAAACCGACTGCAATGAATGTGAGGGAATTTACAAAGCAGTGGAAAAATTTGAGGCGGAAATATGTTTGCTTTCAAAACTTAAAAAGAAAATCTAAACTGACCACAACAAAGAGAAGGGACCCAGGAGGGTTAAAGTCCCAGCATTTTTTTTCTATCATGGCTGGCACCACATGTCAAACACCAAGATACAGCTATAAGGTAAATAACACATAAAAAAAACATTCAAAAGCATAAATGATAACGGAGTCAGTCACTCATGTAGGCTCTACAAAGATTTACCACAGAAATCTAAATCACCCATCAGTCCTTTCCAAAATGATGCAAGCAAAGATCGAGAGAAAGACAAGAGTTGAGGTACCAACATGGGACATTTTTACCTTGGAGTCTCATTTTAACGTAACTGAAGTTAAAGATGACATTTGGCTCAACTGCATTATAAGTACTTTTCTTTAGAGCCCAACTATGGCTGTATTTGATGGTGTCAGATGTAACAATGTTCATGACGCTTTTATATTTAGGGCTATTTTTTTAAAGAAATTCACAACATGGCAAAATATGACGCCGTACCTTATTTTGAATCTCATTGTGAAGTTTGATCATGCAGTTGACCAGGTTAAGTAACTGACCATTACAAAAAATAGTTGTTTCCCTCCTGCCATGATTTATATATTGCAGTTATGTATCACGCCTCTTGTATGCACTAAAGGTAAAAATACTTGTGTATCCTACACCTGTGTATTCATTATTATAGCTCCATCTTCAAGCCTCTTGTCTCCTCCCTCCGCTGTGCTCCAGATGTGTTTTAGGAATTGAGACATCCTTCAAAATGACGTACTGAGAGTGATTTTCACAGACAGGAGCACATAGGACACTAGAGACTAGGAGTCACAAATTAAACAGATGCAAAAAAACCTTCTGTCTCTCTGATTGCTGCATATGGCTGACACTTTGAATTAGTTTTTTTTTTTTTAAGTATTTTCTTATTTTCTCAACCATTCTCATCCTCTCGCCCTTTCACCACCAATGAATGTAAAGGTGCATTTCTTAATCAGTTGTTATTTATAGTTTAATAAGCATCTGTCATTTGTGCGGCAGCTTTCTCATTTGTTCAATTCATTACTTGGGGGCTTATCCGGGATTCAGATCTTGGACTTCCCAAAAACCAGGCAAAACCTACCCTTGATGAAACATTGTTATTTAACAGATGTCATGGAACATTTTGATCTCAAGCTGCCCAACACCTTTCAGGGACAGTGTGTTAGGTCATAATTTACTAACTGGCAGTCACAAAGTTAAACAGAACATGCAAACACTTGATGAACAGAAGCAGAGTGACAGAAACGGCCTCAATAATTATTATGTCTCTACATCTCTGAATTTAGAAAAAAGAGATTTCCCTGCTCTTTTGTACTTTCAGATTTGTTATTCATCTGTGGAGGGAAATTTTAATAGTGAGAAAAAAATAAAAAAAAAAAAAAAAAAAAAAAAGAAAGAATTTCTGATGCTAAAATTACATTTGATTGTATCTGATTGCACACTGTCATTTCCTCATTAATTGCCTTGTTTCCAACCCTTGAAAAGTGTTTTGTGTTCCAAACCATTTCTGCCTGTTACAATAAATTTCAACCATGAACATTTGTCTCCTATCAAGGCCCAAAACACACCTGTGTGCATGCAAATTCTATGTCCACACTGATCCCACGCATTTTTGAGCGTCTCTGCAGGCTACTTATAAATGAGTGTGCTGCAGTGCTGTGATGTGCTGCCACAGCTGTCTTATCATTTTTTAGTTTGGACAGTTGTTTTTTACTGCTGCTACCTCTCATCATTTGTCACTGCTGACGCACTTGCATGATTGAGGTTTTCTGATTGTGGAGCTTGGTGCGTGTGACAAAATAGGGAGAGAGGTAGAGTAGCTAAGCAAATAATTTTTTGATGGGAAAGGCACTTAGCCCTGTAAAGCCCTGAAACAATTGCCAGAAAAATCTAAATTTTTAAAAATGGAATGTTTATTAAACCTTCTGACAATTCTCACAAAAATAATTCTATATTAATTTGCATGTTGCATGAGTTTTAATTTGTATCATATTTGCTACATCTGTTTTTGTTTTTTTGTTTTTTGGTATTTATTGCTTAAAACATTATTGTGAACATTTTTAAGAGATAACACTAATGTTGAAGAAGCACCCAAAACTCATGTATTAAATATGATACACTACCACTAGGTGTTAAGGGGTTACATTTGGAATTTGCATACATACATGTAAAACTGCTTTAATAATTGACACCTTACTACCTGAAAGACAATGGGGGAGAAAAAGTTTGCAAGCACAGATTTTAATGCATTTGTCTCTGTGTCTCCACGTTGGTGCACTGAGCCTGCTTTGCATAAATGCCTTCCTCCTGCGGCCCCTCCGAAAGGAGATGTGGATTGGGACAATAAAGGAGGATTAGATTGTGTCTGATTTTGTGTGTGTATGTATGTATGTGTGTGTGTTGGCTGTTGTCTAAGGCATATGGGAAAACGATTTAATGTGAAGCTCCAGGCGATAGACCTTAAAAGATGATGAGAAAGCATCTCACACAAAAGGCATTAAATAGCCAATATTACAGTATTTGAGAAGCGCTGTTGTGATTAGGGAATGGACACTAACATGTGAAATAAATTGTAAGGCCCTTCTGTTGTATTACAAAATAATTAGTATTACAAAAAAAAAAAACTATTTATAAACGCTGGGATACTTGTGTTTATTAACAGAGAGAGATTATTGTGAGATTATGTTCCTGGGGTGT
Organism: Oreochromis aureus; assembly: GCF_013358895.1. Classification (NCBI taxonomy): domain Eukaryota; kingdom Metazoa; phylum Chordata; class Actinopteri; order Cichliformes; family Cichlidae; genus Oreochromis; species Oreochromis aureus. Next base: position 18,472,181 of record NC_052951.1, read on the forward strand.
TGATCCTCACAAATGGGATCACATTCTGACGAATATGACAGCTGAACAATATTCACTGAGGGTTTGAATGTTACGCCTCTTCCTGCTCGTGTCTTTATAGGATTACAGGCAAGATGTCACATCATATAGAAAACTTTGGCACTTAAAATGCCTGAAGACCTGGGACAAATCAACCTTCTGCATGGTAATACCAGCATTCGCTTTAACCTCACCAGCTGTTTGGGGTTTAAAATGTCGGGTCAAATCAGGTGAGTAGTCAGTCATGGTGAAATGGCTTTCAAATGCTTTCCTCTGAGTGGAAAAAACCCCTAAATTTGGCATCTCAGAAAGTCACAGCAAACTATGAAAAGTTTCTGTAAATGCGGTTTGACCCAGGTTTGTGTGTACGCCTGAGTATTGCATTTAGTCACTTCAGCCCACTCCTATGTCTGCCGACTGCTTCTTCCTCCCCCTTTCTCCCCCTTCTTCCCGCTCAACATGTCTGTCACAGCTCTGGCATTTCTTCATCCTCTATCTACGAAGCATCTAATGTCAAGCGCACAGAGCTGAAATAGAAGACTATGAAATATGAAACGGGGTTACATAAGGAGGATTCAGTCAGCTGCAGAAAGCTGAGCTCTGTTAAGCATCTGTGTACAAGAAAACATGCTCCCACATCCACACAAATACACATTCAAGCACTATAAAGAATATGCTGTCAGCCAATGAAGTACGCCTTTCAGCGGCACAGCAACCACCAGTCTTTTTCCAAGAAATGTTGTGAACAAAAGGCTGATTATTAAAATTTCCTATTTTCCCAAATTATCTTCAACTGCATAAGCTGAGGAGAAAGAAGGCAATTGGCAAGTTTATATTCCCCAAAATACTGGCTGGCATCTCAATGGCAGGACAGGATTTTAGGGTAAATGCACCATCAGCATTTTGTTATCACTCAAAGAAATTCATTATCCAAAGAAAGGGTGGCCAGGATGGCTAAAATGTGCAATCTTTCTTCTATAATGTCATATTTAGGCATGAATCTACATTGTCATATATATACATAAGTTCCTGGAAATTCAACTATGAATGTACACTTAGACAAATTTAAAAGTTCACTATTCGAAAAATCCCTCTTGCCTTCTTCTTACCTGCATTTATCACTGTGCTGCTGTGATGTTACCACCACCTGTTCATCACTGGAGCATGTGAAACTGTTGGCAGTAATGTTTATCACGCCATGTGCATGTGTGTGCACAGGGCCTGCGAAATGATTCATTAAAATGTGATTCATGTAAAAATGAGTACATTCATTACTGGTCAACATCTCCACAGGATGCCTTTAAGCTCACAGGGACGCAAAAATCGTGGTCATCTAGTACCAGCACAAAAACTATGTGATAATTAGTAATTAAATAAAGCAGTCAGCTGCCCTTTAGCATGTGTTTAGCATTGTGAAACACTATATTTGACCAAATTTAACCATGTAACCAAAAACTAACATTATACTGATAATGACAATGCACACTTTTGTGGGTTGTTGTTCTTCCTTTTTGATGACATCAAAGGCCTATTCAGCTAATCCCACCTATTCACGTATACTATCTGTTATATATACAGTATAATGAAGGTACAGCTTCAGTACTGTGCAAAAGTTTTAGCCACCCCTCATTTGATTATACAGTATATTGTGTCCAAGGAGCCTGACTTTCTTGTAACTATTGCTTAAGTGGTCTTGAGTAATAGTTCTCCAGGCTCTGTGAAGAGCTCTCAAAGTGTTTTTGGACATTGGCTGCTTTCTCCCTCATTTTCTTTTCAGTATTTTCCAAAGCATTGTTTGTCCTGTCAAAATGTATCGAATTATGAACCCAGAAAAGTACCATGAGATTTTAATCCGCCATGCAGTACCATGCATGTAGCAAGCATCTGATTGGAAACAGCATGACAATGATCCCAAACACACTACCAATGCAGTAAAAGCTTACATGGATAGAAAAACACAAAGGAACACAGTAAGTCATGGATTGGCCTCCCCAGAGCCTGGACCTCAAATTATTGAAGTAGTGTGGGATCATGTTGACCTGGAAAACTATTTCTGAAGTTAAAGAAAGTTCAGGCTGTTTTGAAGAATAAATGTGGTCATACCAAATATAAGTTTTCGGGCTCATTATCATATCAGAAAAATCAAAAATCTAAGATTAAGATATGCTAAACATGGTGAGAGAATCCCTTAAAAGCAACAAAAGCCATTTGGCAGGTGTTTAAACTGTATTATAATCAAGCTTTGCAATATAGTTTAAACTATCAAGCTGCCAAGTTATATAAAGTTTCTAGATCAGCCGTATAATAAACACATGCGCGACATTTTTAAGTTTTCTGGTGGCATTTATTTTAGTGCCACTGTGTTATTATCTTTTAATCTGTTTACACAGCAGCATGTTGTTAAATAGATATAAAATCTTCTCAGTTCACTCTGTTCTCCCTGCTTTGAGTGCAGCATGACTTGTTTGACATGTTACTTCTTACTGTTGTGGAAAGGTAAATGTTTGCTGAGCCACTGGTTAAAATGGATTAAACAAATATAATGCAATGCTAGTGCTACCGTACTCTAAACACTCTAAGGTGTACACAGATTTAATATAGCAGATGTGATACTCTCAAAATGAACAATAATTTTTTTTTTTTTCCACACTGAATTCTGCTCACTTTTACATGGTTATTTTCTGGTTCCTTCCATGTTAACTAGGTAGAGTCTCTACTTTCATAGACATTTATAGCTTAAATAAAGGGAACATTTCTGAGTCCCATAGCAGCATGGCTGTCAGGGATGCTGTGCAAAAAACATCAAAGCCACCGCAGCCCCATTTTCTTTTTACACCTCATCAATTCTGCTCCAAATTCCTCTTTTCACTCTTTCTTGCAGCGTTTTTTAATTCACCCTCCACTTAGCCTCAGTGACAGACACTACTAGACTCGAATCTCGCTGCACTTAAAAGTACAAGCGTTATGTGCACAATGGATAATAGCACACAATACAATCAGCATATATAATCATATATGTGCTAAAAAAAAAATATTGGCTTAAAGTATTTTTAATGCCCTTTTAAAATCACATTTTGTATGATTTTTACTCATTCTTTCAGTTCACTAACTACTGCTTTCAAAACATACATAAAGTTGTAAGGTGGGTATAATTATAAACAGAAGTGTCCATTTCAGAACATGTGCAATAGTGATATTAGATATTTAATGATATAGTCGACATTCTGCAACACTTTACCTTTGACATTCTGGAAAGTACTTACAGCCAATCGCATAACCTTGTGGTGAGTGGGTATATGAAAGCCCTACCTAAGTGTTCTTGTGTGTAAGTGCAAAGGCATGAGATAAATGGAAGAGGATCATGAACTGTCTCTGAACCAGTTCTAAAATGAACTGCTGTAGAAACCTGTTCGCCCACTGTTCCTTCCTTCTGATCATACTGATATATACAGTTTTACAGAAAGTCCTTGGTTTCTCTGAAACATGAAATCTTCAGTATGCCAAGTATTTCCACATTTTGGCATTTAATTACTCGGATTTTGCAAACTTTGTTTTTCTTTTCTAATTGTGGCATTTAATAACAAATGTGCAATGACTTAAATAATTAATCTTTTTTTTAATATGCATTTATCCCGAGAAAACATAATTATCAACAAAATAATTTCCTCTGAATCCCTTTTTCTTTTCCACCTGCTTAAAAGATTTTGTACAGCCAAGGCTACGTGAATGGCCGTGCACATATAAGTGAGCCCATTAACTTTGTATTTCTTTGATGTCCTTCTCTTACAGTCTTTTTTAGAAACCAGCCTTCAATATGACTTCAATCCCCCCCCCACTTCAAGCTTCCTTTTAGCTCCCTCTTGATCCTCCCTTTCACAGTAGCATCGCCCGGTCCTACCCAAACAAGTTCCTAATGAGGCCAAACCTTCATTTTCACACTCAGACATCCACATGCATTTTTAGGGTGGTGTTGCAGGCCCCTTACTGCCTTAGGTTCAAAATCTCCTTTCCATCTGTCTGTATTTTACACATCTCACTCTCTCTCCTGCTCCCTCATCTCCACCATTCTCTCTGGGGATACTGGCAAAGAAGTCCCTGTGGGTTTTAAAGCCTTAGGAAAGTGGGACGACACAGATCACAAGTTTAGGTGACACAGATAGGATGGACACGGTGACACAGCGTAAAGAACCCCTGCCCTGCACCTACCCTTGTTTTTAATTCCTCTCTCTACGGTATTTTCTGGCGGCCAGCTATCCCTGGCCAGGCAGCAGCAGATGTTATGGAGTTAAGCTGTAATCGTTCTGCTTTAGCTGTCGGCGACAGCTGTGCTTATAGATTCTAAAACAGCAGCATCCCCCTTCACTCCACCACCTCCCACCTACTGGAAGAGTTATGGTTATTGGACCAAGCTTATATCACTGCAAAAACCCACTCTCTGCTCCAATACGCTCTTGACTTGAAAGTTGTTCATTTGCATCGATCTCTTTCAGTTTGCTTGATAGGTTGCCTTCTTTTTCATCTATTCAAATCATTCTTTTTCCATTTCTCCTTTGTTCAGTGCCATCAGTCTGACTTTATGCGTAGTCTCTGTGCAGACGGTTGCCCATATTTCAGTCTTTTGCTTCAGTGTCTCATTCCCATCCGGGGCTCTGTCTCCGACTCTTAATTGGTCTGTCCATAATGCATAATGCCGTAGACAGGCTTAGAGCCTCTCCAGCTTCCTAGCAGATGAAGGAGGATTGATTGGTTTATTCCAGATACCATGGTGACACAGTCAATGAACATACTTAGTGGAATGAACTTCATTAAGTATAGCCACTGTTCTGTTGTGCACGTGTGTGTGTGTGTGTGTGTGTGTGTGTGTGTGTGTGTGTGTGTGTGTGTGTGTGTGTGAGAGAGAAGCTGACGCAGACTCTCAGACAGTTTGGGACACTAAAAATAACGCTGTACTTTTTTGGGTTCTGCCTGTTCTATAATAGAAAGTAGCACAGTGAACTGCTCTTTCCTGAGAATACTTCAGCACATTTTATATTTACTAAGCCCTCGCACTTAGCAATTAGCACTACGGTTGACTGGACTCCTCGTATTTATGCATCACTTGGTGTATGAGAAACCAAATGTGTAACCGTTTAAGTGCATTTGCTGTCATAAGCACATGTGGGTTGTCAAACGTTGGAGTGACGTGACCTGTTTTTGCTCCATTCACTGTGATCTATTTTGCCTTTTAACTCTCTGGTGATCGAATGACCATCAGGACAGTCAGTTACGTCAGAACCTATAAGCTCATTAGAAATCCTCTTCAGCCCCTGTCATTCAGTTCTAACTGTGCGATTGCACTGCCTCATATCTTCTCAGTTTTATGATGCTAAGCGTGTCATACATTGCATAATGTAAATGTAACTGCTACGCTAGCATAAAGAGGAAGTTAAAAAACTGCTATAAAATGAAATCCTACTGATATTTAATGTAATTAAGGAATGGAATGCATTATATAGCCTATAAACAATTTTAAAATTGGTTTTCCATGACAGTATTTTATGAAGACTAGCAGACAACTGACAGTCTTCTTTTTCTCTTTTCAGCTGCTTTCTTTAGGGTTCTGCCTCCATCTCACTCTATCTCATCTTCCTCTGTCACACCAGCCCTCTACATATCCTCCTTCACTACATCCTTGAATCCTCTCTGTGGTCGTCCTCTCTTCCTCCTGCCTGGCAGCTCCATCTTTGTCCAGTATACCCACGATTCTTCCTCTGCACATGTCCAAACCAACTCGGCCTTGCCTCTCTTACATCTATCTCCAGTCCACTGAAACTGAGCTGTTTCTCTGATATATTCATTTCTAACCCTTTCTGTCTCAGATCCCTCTTAACAAAAATCTTAGCATCTGCCACCTCCATCCAGCACAGCCTGTGTTTTTGCGAGTGCTACCATTTCCAGCCATTCCGGTCTTACTACCGCCTTGTAAATCTTCCCTTTCACTCTTGTTGCTTTCCCTCTTATCACTCCTTACACTCATCTGCACCCACTCCACCCTGCCTGCACTACATTTCCCCCTGCTTCCCTCTAATTCACACACGTGTTCTGTCTTGCTTCTACTGACTTTCATTCCTCTTTGCTCCAAAGCATACCTCCACCTCTCCAGACTCTCTTCCATCTTCTACTCTCACTACACAACTCTCACAATGTCATTTGCAAACTTCATGAAATTAAGATATATAATAGTATATTTACAGGCTAGTCTTTGTAAACAGGCAACTTTCTGACACCACTTAACAATCACAATTGAGCGGCTTTAGTAGCAAAGTTTACAGTCCATATGAAGAGCACAAACTGCACTAAATAGCTGTGAAGTGTTATCTGACAGTAATTAAGCTTATTAGTCTTTTGTTACACTGGAATCCTGTAAACCCACGTACTGTTTTGAAAAAGAAAGAAAGAAAAAATACAGAACAAAATTGAAAAAGGTGTTGCAAAGACTTTTAAGATGACTTTGCCTTTTGTATGAATAAGTGAAAAGTGAAAAGCTTTCTTTCAGTTCATTGAAAAGACATTTTTATTTCTTCTTTTTTTATTTGGTATAAAAAGTGAAAAGACACTCTTCCACTTCAGTACCTCTGCATACTGCTCAAACAACAAGCAACTCTTCTTGCTGTGAGACAGCAACGCTAACCACTGTGCCGCCCTAGCGTGTGGGAACAATGGGCTTTGATTGTGCAGAGGCCCTCAATGATGGGCTCACCACGCAACACACAATGAGACATAACCTGCGGAAAAACATAATTTACATATATAAAATTGATACACACATACTAACAAATTACTGACTGCTAACATTAGTCTGCATGCGTGAAGTGGATGTTGTTTGGTTGTCTGATCACCACAATTTTACGCACCAATCAAATGTCAATCAAATAGTATTATAAAACAAAGACACGTGAATTTGCATTTATGAAATATTAGAGGGATATAATGTAGTTGTCTGCAAATCCTTTGCTTTTATCAAACAATTTTAAATTCATTATATTATAAATCAGTTTACATAGTATTGTGTTTTTCAGTAAGAAGACGATGTTTATTCCGGGACTGGATGTTGATGTGGTGGATGAGTACAAGGACCTGGGCAAACACATCAAAAACAGACTGAACTGGAAGATCAACACAAGGTTGTGTACAAGATGGGATGAGCAGGCTATATCTCCTAAAGAAGCTGAGATCCTTCAATGTGTGCAGAAAAATGATGGAGATTTTCCGTCACTCAGGGGTGATGAGTGCAGAGTACACTGTTGTGCTGTGCAGCTGGTGACACCAAGAGACTGGATGAACTGATCAGGAAGGCCAACAATGTGATTGGCAGCTGCAGACTGGATGCTTTTGAAACTGTGGTGGAGAGAAGGTCCCTGAACAAATTGTTATCCATCAGGGCCACTTACAGGACAAGTAGAAGAGCATCTTTCATACCACATGCATCATATAGCTGTCTGGCAAAGAGGTATTTGAATGATGCTTTATTATTATTTCGTTTTTATTCATCATCATTTCAACTGATGTAACAAAAGATTTTTCCCAAATATGGCATAAATAGACAATCTCTCAGTCTCATATGTGAAACAGACACAATTTTAAAGACCTACCAACCAGAATTCTTAATTCAGAGCCAAGCTAATGCTAGCCTACACTTTGAATTGTATTACTGAATTTCAGGAGTGGAGCCACACCTCATACACTCCCCTTCCAGTACTCTGTCTATATATACCTCCTGCAATACAAGCTGTTTCCCCTCCCAACTCACTTTTCAATTCATTCACCTCTCATTAGTACACGGGGATCTGCCTGGCCTGGAGCTGCTGCCAGTCCCCTCTGAGGACCTTTCCGAAATCACAGCCTCAGTTTATGCTTACTCCATCTGCCATTACCTCCTAGAAATCAAATCTAAATGAGGATGTGGTCCCAGCTAGTGAAATATTGTTTATCATGACTGGAAAGACATAACAGCGCTATAAGGACTCAAAACAATGTTGTGTTTATGACTGCAAACATTTCAGCGAGCACATTGTGTCCTCGTGTGACTAACTGTCTATCGGGCAGTCCCTTCTCCCAGCCACTCATCTCCTTGTCTCTTTGCATTGAGTCTGTATGAACATTTATGCAGAATTTCTGGAAGTGGTGTTAAAGGTTTTTGATTTTTTTTTATGTACACAAAAAGAATGTGTTTTGCATATTTTTTGTTAACATATTAAAATCAATCTGCTGCCATGTTTCTTTCCTGGAAACGAAAAAAAAAAATACATCTTCAAATCTTCTCAGAGGGCATTTCTGTACAACATTAAATACACGACTAAATGAGCAAGAATCAAAGCTAAACTTCAATTAAAACAAATGGTTATTATTTATTAAGCGCTTAAGCTCCATCAGGGCTGCGAGTGTGCAGTTTGATCAGATTTGACTGACAGCGGCTGGCAACATGAGCAAACTAAAATCTAACCACAATTTGATGGGTGTTCAGAAATACGTAACACTGTTAAACTGTGCCCTACAGTCAGTAAACAACTTAGAGAAATAAAAATAGAGAAATCTGTCCATGAGATAAGAACTCACTCATAGCATGAAGCTGAAAAGAGAAAATAGGTTTTCAGGGTTGCCAAAGTATTTAAAAATAATTGTATTTCTCAAGAGATCCAGCTGCATTAGGTGCTCTGTGTGCATGTGTGCACCCAGTCCATTTGGGTCTGCTTTTAGGAGCCGATATCTGTGGACACACACATAATGCGGATATCAGTGGCTCATTTGGAAATAAACCGATTCACACAGATCAGATAAAGAGCTTATCGTGTGGTGAGACCATCTAGTAATTAAAACAATGTTTGAATAATCTCTAGAGAACACTTTTTTTTATTAATGCAGTGTGTTTTTTGGTCACATAATGACATCTGTGTCATGCTGATATAATATCTGTGTCAGTCTCCTGAGCACACAGTCTGATAACTCATTCACACAAAGCTCACAAATTCATCCTGAAAGCAATATGTTTGCCAAAGGTGCGCCTATTAAAGTGACACAGCTGATATCCACAAAAGCGAAACAACCCGAAACACGACTTTGTCCCCCAGAATGAATTGATTAATTGATCCTTTTTTTTCCTGCCCTCCTGGAGAAGCATTCAATTAAAAATGCAGGTCTGAGTGGAAGGCAACAGCAGTGCATGAATCAGCTCGTAACAAAGCGGGATTGATAAACAATAAGCTGTCAGGATGATAAAATATGCCTTTAAAGTAAAGAAAGGTGAGTCTGGCACAAACTCCAAAAACACACCTGCGCACATACACACACAGATGCTACACACACTCCTTCGGAACAGATGAGACAGCTCTGCTTTTGAATTGAAGCTGCCCATCTTTGGTCAGCCCATAAAATTCCCCTCAGAATCACAAGTCTGAACCGTAAAATTCCCCGTGATAAAGGGAATATATGACAGCCTCCCTCCTTTCTACCTACCCCCCTCTATCCCCTCTCTCTCTCTCTGAGGCTGCTGTGGATGGGCCATCCCCTTTGAAGTGAGTATAGAGCAAGGGCTTAACTCTACTCTGGCCTGGCTGACTGACTCCGATTCCAGGAGGTATTACCATGCCAACTCTTTAAGGTGAGTCCGTGCTCCATCGCCTCTGAACCACAGGGGGCTTCTGGGTTAACGCGCAGGAATTGAAGTCGGAAAGAGAAACCCGTCTGTAGGGGGTGTTTTGGATGTACAAACAAGCCTAAGTGGGGAAATATAACGAACCAACCACAGAGTTTGTGCGCACATTGTGTATTTTAGTATCCATAGTGCACATTTAATCCAATTTATCTACCTTTCCTGAGGTGCCCTTTCCATTATTAAAACACCAAACAAGCCTCCAAACAAGCAGCAGTAGTAGGAGGGGATTGAAGGAGTGGATTACATGTTATTACCCTCTTTTCTGGTGACATCTCAGGATGATTAAGGAGGAATTAAGTCCATCCATCTCTGACTCCACCATTTAAACAACACAATACTTTATTTACCCCACATCCCACTTCCCTTCTCGCCATGAAAACACATGTAATCTATTAGGCACGCTGATGGCATACACACGAGACTTAATTGGTTAATACCCCAGCTGATCCAGACAAAAATGTGACATCTCTGGAAGCAGACTCAACTCCCACTCGGTGTACAACCAGACGCACACATGCACATGTGACTACATGAAAAACCTCTTCCATAAACGTGTCAAGGGAAATGCCTGTGAAATGACATTTGGAGATGATGTAGCTGTCTCGATCTGTTGCTGAGACGAGCCTGTAAGGTCCCTCACACTAGCAGAGGAGACAGATGGGAAGAGACGGGGCAGGTAGGGGTAGGCAGAGGGAAATGCAGACCAAAACACGATCTGAGCGGTAGGCAGGAACGCTGGCACTCTGCATTAAGGTCATATTCATAAAGGTTCGATATTTTTTACACCTGTGATTGGCTACAGAAATCTGTTATTAACTTTCATTAGATTTTTCATGCTTCATGTTATTTCATTGTTCATTTGTTCTGTTCTCTGCATAAACCTGCTTTTTCCCACTCCTGCATTTCATAATACTGACTAAAAACAGATTAGTCTTTTGTTTTCCGATACAAAAAAATTGCTTTGTACTTATTTTCATTCCCATTATTAGGCAAAGGCAGCAATATTATTTATTGTATTTCATGCAGCGAGTAAATAAATTAAACTAAATTTTGCAGCACTACATTAAGTCCTTGGAGTTGCCCATATCTATTAAATCTTGCGAGTTCTGAGTCAATGAATGCAAGAGTCACTGGCTGTGTTCAATACAAACAAAGAGTTTTGCAGGACTGAATGTTGTCAGATCAATGCCTGCTGACTGATTAGCTTAGCCAAAAGACTCCATTTAACTGATGAGACATGCTTATCTTGCCAATAAAGCATGTTTATGTTAATACGTAACTTTAATATTCATGCATCAGTGATTCCCCTTTAGCACAGATTCATAGTCACGCAGTGTGAACATAAAGGATAACCTGTCTTTTTACAATATAGACAAACGTACTCGTCTCCGTTGCCCTAAATCTTGAGCAGTGCGGCACAAATCTGCCCTGGGGATGAATGATTTGCTCTGAGAGTCGTTGCCTGACATGGTGTTAGTCACACATATTCACAGAGCGAGGAGAGAGGGAGGAAGCCATAAGAGGAATATGATAGATTGTTAGATACAGTCATATGGAAAAATAAGTACATCCCATGAAAATTGTTTTCTGACATATCTGGACAAATAAAATCATTTGATCCTTTCTGAAATACCGCTGCTTGATAAGAAGTGTAATGTCAAACAAATGACACATGTAACTGACATTTCTTTATTATTTGTTATAGTAAAAGCCAATGAGAAAAAGGATAGCAAGATCAGTCACATGGAAAAATTGTGCCCTGACAATTACCCTCTGGATGAATGATCGTGGTGGAGGGGTTTGTGTCACAGGGATCCTGAGAAATTGGTCTTGGGTGAGGGACCAGACAAAGAGCGATCGTTGCCTGAACATGTTTACCCTGCCGGGATAGGGTTACCGGGGCCCCGCCCTGGAGCCAGGCCGAGGGAGGGTGCCCGAGGGGCGTCTGGTGGCGGGCCTTAGTCCATGGGGCCTGCCGGGCACAGCCGAAGAGACATGGGCCCATCCTCCATGTCGGTGCATTGTGTGCATGGCGGACTGATCCCGGCTGCCAAGACTGGCAATAGGGACATGGAATGTCACCTCTCTGGTGGGGAAGGAGCCTGAGTTAGTGCGTTTCACAGAGCGAGGAGAGAGGGGTGGGTATTCTAGGAGGAAGCCATAAGAGGAATTGTTCCCTAGATTGTTAGATACAGTCATATGGAACAAAAAATAAGTATAATCCGTGGCACCAGACGCTTAGGCCGCAGGTCGATGATCGAAAGACCTGCGACCATATGTTCTGACACTCGGGTATCTGGACAAATGTCAACTGATCACCACCTGGTAGTGAGTTGGATCAGGTGGCGGGGAGGACGCTGGACAGACCCGGTGCACCCTTGGGGTGTGCTGAACGCCTAGCAGAGGCCCCAGTCCGCGAGATGTCAACAACCGCACAAGTATTGTTAGCTGGAGGCCTCTGAACAGCATTCCGAGGGAGACTGGGGACATTAGTCTGACAGCGTCTCCATCGCCAAGTATGCTGCATAAAAAATCCCGTCCCAAATGGTGGACACCAGAGGTGATTTGATCCTTTCTGAGGAGTTCGAGAGGCCATGGAAAAGACTTTCGGACTGCCTCGAAGAGATTCTGGCCATGGTTGAGAAGTGTGGAGTGCCCACTCCGGTCGGGGATGAGTTCCTGCCCCATGACACATGTAACTGAGATTTCCTTATGCATTTGTTATAGTAAGCTGAGTGTAAAGCGAGCCAATTTACCGAACCTATGGCCACGAGCTGTGGGTAGGACAGCAAGAGATCAGATCAAGCGCATGGAAAAAATTACTTGAATAATTTCACTGTAAGAACAATTATCTACAAGCTAAAGCAGATTTTAAATGACGGCTGAGCTTTTGCTGTCCAAAGGGAACATTAAATTAAAACTACAGTTTTCCAATTATCAGACCAGACCATTTGGAATAACTTGCCCTGGACTAAAGCCTGACTGATTTATCAATTTGTCAATATTATCAGCTGATGTTAACTATTTGTAAACTATCTGCTTCTGCATTTATAAATGATAAATGACAAAGATGTCATATATAAAAATCAAATAGTAAAGAAGAGAAGGGAGAAACACCCTTCAAGCATGTTATGAGTGTTAGTGTTGCATAGTTTCTCCACCAGAGGTCCCACTTCTCCGGTTTGGACTCCACAAACAACAACCAGCTGATCTGAGCAGAGTCGGGCTTAGCATAAACAAGTAAATAAGTAACTATATATAGCAAATTAATATTGGATTTTTAAATCAGCAAAAATTAGTATCAGTCTCTATCCTGAACAGACTAATCTAATATAGCTTGGTTGTATGTGTTTTGCAGAAAGGACCGTCTTTGTTCCCTTTCTTTATTTTTTTAGGAAGACCCTTATACCATTGTGTTCAACACAAAGTTGTGTTATCAGACCAGTGCCTGTTGACTGATTGGGTTAGGCAAAAGGCTCCCTTGAACTGATGAGACATGCTTATCTTGCCAAAAAAACATAGTTATGTTAATACCTAACTTTATCATTCATGCTTCAGTGGGAAACGCTACGTCCAGATAAACAGAATCAACCTTTTGGGATTTACTTACCTGGATGATTGAGCATGCATCAAGACATGCTTATGTTTAACTTTAATATTCATGAATCTGTCATTTCCCCTTAGCACAGATTCATGATCAGGCAGTGTCAAGGCAAAGCACAGACTGTCTCAGACAAACATGTTACGGTTTGGTATCACTTCACCATCTCAAGGACTGGTCAGATTGCAGTCCCTGATTCCGCTATGATATGCTTCAGATCAAAGAGTGCTTGAAGATAATGTGAGGCCATCTGTGAGAAGGCTAAAGTTGAACCAGAAGTGAACCTTTCAACAGGATAATTGGTCGTAAGAACACTATCATATCCATAAAGCAATGACTCAAAAAGAAGAAATGGAGGCGTTGTGGCTGGGTAAAGCCACTGACATGTTCAGGGAAAAAGTCAATCCATGCATAAAAAAACAATATACGATATAGAACGATATTTGGAATTCTCCATGAAAAACTGCAGGGAGTTTATATCCAGTGGGGATTGACGAAAATCTGCAAAACACCAACAAGAATTCAGTTTTAGTTTTAGCTATGTAGTCAACCAAAAAAACCTCTATCTATCCACAACTGACTGGCAAGGTGGTTGCAGCTACCAGTTGTCTGCACAGAAGGAAAAAACTGGTCTGCAAATACTTGCCATTTAATGTCTGAGTACTGGAAAAAGTTTTATGCGAACTGGAAACAGAAACTTCAAAGCAAACGTGTCTTACTGCTGTAACAAAAACATTTCAAAACACACAGATGATCCGGCACCTTCCATGTAAACTATCGGCTCTATATTTTTCCCTGGAAGTCATCGACTGGTATCTAGGCCTGTGTAACTGAGGCTTAACAAAGTATCAGTTATTTGAGTGAAAGTTCACTAGGCCCTAGTTAACTTTGCTAAAGAGAGAAACACAAACTGTTTCAATTTCAATAATTGAAAAAGGTTTTTTTCTTTGCAGTGGTGTTTAAACATACCACCTATAATAATTGAAAAAACCAAAACATTTCCATGGGATTAATTACTTTTTCACATAGCTTACATGGGTCAGTAGGTGGCAGAGACAGAGAGACTGATGTTTGCTTTAGATTAAAGGTTGCAGTTTAATATTTACTGGGATTTGTTCAATCAGAGATTTCACTGCAGTCCAGCCTTGGTGTTTGTACCGATGTGAGTGCTTGAAAGTCTCTCAGAAGTTTCTGTCTGCTAAATACATTGGAATGTGGTTGCATACTGCTCTTGCTATTACAAGACTGATTGCAGCTGTATTGATCTAGCCAGCTGAGAAATCGACCTAAAATATGTTTGACATCATCTTCCCCTCCTCCCCAGTTTATCTCTTTCACACTTCGCCCTTCATGCTTTTTGTCATTCTACAGTGTAGGCCATTTTCCTTCACCTCAGTTCTTTATTTCCTTTTACAAATCACTCTCTCACCTTTCCTCTTCACTCTCGCTGCCATCACTCTTTTCACAAGACTCACCTTCCGCCCCATCTTCATCTATCTAGCCTTCGCCTAGGTTTACTTCTGGTACCACATTCTCTTGCGTCTCATAAATTTTTGTCTTCCTCAGCCACCCATTCCCCCTTCGTTGAATTGCTTGATTTTCACATCTGCAAGCCCTGCTCGGTCCTTTCTATCCCCCCTTACAAAACCCCCAAAAACTTGTCTTCTTCTTTATCCCTTTGAGCTTTTGCAGTTTCCCTTTGGCAAAATTTTTTTGACTGCAACATTCTCACCTTCACCGCTTCCTCCTCTCCTACCTCCCCCTCCGTCCCTACTTTCCTGCTTCCCTCCCAGGGTGATTAAGTGATGGTTGGGCTGGCACAGCTGGTGTAGTTGGGCAGGCAGCCCATCTTCATGACAGCTGTGCTGCAGTGTAGTTGCCAAATTCTTATTGGGGCAGTAGCACTGTAGTAATCATAACAACAACACGGGTCATACAGGCTTTCTGGGACTCACTGTATTATTATGTAGGCATCTGTTGTGCTGCGATTATCTCCCGGGTCATTATATGGCTAAATAACGGGTGCAAGCCAAGGTGTAAAAATTCTTTCCTGTGAAGATCATGAGAATAAATGCTTCTGTTGCTGGCTACCCTTTTCATCCTCTGTGTCATTTTTCCCTTCCTTATTCATTCACACTTCCTTTCAGTGTTACAGCATTTGCTTCACACGACTCTGGCATGCGTACCTTTCATTAGCTCGCACCTGCATAACCACACGGATGTCTCGTGTCGTGTGGGGGCGTGCTGACATTAACTTTTTAAGCAGTGGTGCCATCTGTTAAATTGCACATCTGGACGGAAAAAAAAATGTCTCAAAAGGTGATGTTCTCTTGGCTGCCCCGATGCACCGAGAGGTCACGCTTTCCAGGTGAAGAGCTTGACTCGCTCATGAGTGAGCAGAAACAACTGAGGCAAGCACCTTTCTGAAAGCAAACTTGTGCCAAGATGATGGTGCTACAACTCAGTTATGAACTTGGTGAGCTGTGCTAAACTCACTATTAGTCACAATCTGTTGTCTATTTGGCAGGAGTTTTCTTCCCCCTCTCCTCAGCGTGTTTGTGCATCATCAGTTTTAGGTCATGTTGACAGCTTAAGAAGATTAATGCAGTGTTGGTTAAAGGGGAGGCAGTTCAAATTGTGTAGTCTCGATGTCTTCACCCATTCTTCCTCTAACCACTGTAATATTATGTGGGCCTGTGGGCCAAACTAACATTGGTGTATGTTTTGTGATAATCACCCCCTAACAGACCCTAACCCTCAACACTAACTGTGCTGATACTCACGAACACAGATGCTGCAGGGATACGTCTCCCATAAGCATCACTTATACAGGACAGCAGCACTCCCATGAACCGGCTCTATCAACAACAGGCACTTTTATTTAAAGCTCACTACATTAAATGTTGTCTCTCTCTCTCTCTCTCTCAGCATGTAATGCAGCTCTGTGCAAAGACTCAGGTCCATTCGCATGATGATATGAACCTGTAATGATCTCCCTATAATTTAAAAAGCAAATGTACTGTATCACTATTAACATATCATAAATTAGATCTTTCATTTTCAGCCACAATCCACCATTTGAATGATGACTGACATAAAATCAAAGCTCGCTACATAAAAAAGAAAATTCACTATGGATTATTACAGCCACTACCTTGAGCCCATCATGTACAAATCATTTCTAATTTGCTGGAAATAAAGCCGACAGCAGCAGGTTCAGTTTGGCATTTTGAATTGAATCCCCTGAAATATTAGTTCCTAACATATTTCTTCTACTTTAATCAAACCAGTGTGACTCTGATTTGGTGACTCATTGTAGCAATTTTTTTTATTCATCCAGGAGAATGCTATTTTAGAGAATGCCAACGATCATTTTGCTGCTTCTCCAGTGAGGCTTATGTCTCAAACAGATTCAAAGTCCTCTGGATGGCAGCTGGCAATATTACTCCTTGTTCTGCTCTGGATCCACTACAAGCTGGAGAGCAGCTCTATCCAGATCCTGCAGCAGGTGTAGAGCTGCTTCATGTGCTGCTATGCTCCACTCCAGTGACACTGCAGAGCAGAACAAGAAATTCCAGTTCCACGGTACTGTGTTTTTGGACTCTCAGTTTATCATTCTTGGACTTTGAATTCACAATTATTAATATCTCTATCTGCTTATGGGTCTTGAGGTTCATCATTTAGAGTCCTTAGCTTAGCTATAGTCCAGGTTTTCCTTACTTTTATAATAAGTCACTCTGTTTAGCCTTTAGGATGCTTAGCTTTTAATTCTTGTTACTTTGTATTCTGCTGTTTACAGTTGCTTATATTTGGTTCAGTCTAGCCTCCCTGTCTTCTTGTATCTTGCTGTTGAGTCTTTATCTTCGTCTTGCTTGTCTCCAGTTTTATTTTGATCATCTGTTGTCATTAGTTGTACTTCCCCTTGTATCGTCATCTCGATTGGTTTCAGCTGCATTATGCTTTGCTTTTGGATTTTGCCATTTCTTGTCTGTTTGGCATTCGAACTTTTCCACTCAACCTTATTAAAGGCTAGTTTTGTGTTCTTCAAGCCCGCCTTGTGAGTGCTGCATTTGTGTCCTTTTGTCCTGCAAACACAACAAGCTGCAGTCCAAGGCCTGGGAGTCCAAAAAAGGGCCACAAATAGAATCCAGATTTGTTGGGAACGCTGCGCTAAAAAGAAATCCAAATGCCATGTGGTGCTTTACTAGATATATTTAATTAAAAATATAAATATGCACCTACTAACAAAAAAAAGTTCCACATCTGAATTCAATATGTCAAGAAAAAAACCTGCTAGAAACAAAATGTATGAAAGCCTATCTGACATTCTCATTCTGGAAAAATAGCACCAGCGATGCCTAAAATATGAATGCAATGTCATGAAAATGACTGCAGGGTTCGTGCAGCGATGTATGCAGCGATGCTGATTTACTTGAATATTAGTGTGAGTGCACATTTATGACTTTTCCGGCTCTGTAAAAGTTCACCAGTGATTACTTTTTTTTTTAGCTGTGTTCCAGAAGGCCTCCTCACTCAGTCCAATAAAAAGGCATCCTGGGATTTATCTGTACAGTGTCCCCAGCTGAGCAACTGATTGTTATGTAAGACTAAGTGTGACACACACAAACACACACACACACGTACAAACACCATGCTTCAGTTTTATAATGAGACTCAGACTGAAGACACAAACAAGCTGTGGCAGCCGACAAACAACACTTTCTCACACGTCCCTCATCTCCTGTTCTCTCACATCACTCCATCTTTACTTCCTCCCGTCACTCTGAAGTACATGTCAAACACAGACTCCCACAAAATATTTCGTCTAATTTCACCCATTAAATGTGTCTTTGTGTGCTCCTGGCTTTCTCGTCTGAAGTCACGTTTGACTTTTCCCTACTTGTTGTCCTAAAGGCTAATTTAGTCAAGACTTGGACTGAGCATTACTCATATGGATCACGACAAACCACTGCAGGGGGGGGGGGTCTTGGTAAATGACTTTGTATGCATATGTATGATGAGAGTAGAGGACTTTGCTATGCAGTTCAAATCCAGGACACAGGTTGCTGCATTTAAAACAAACGAACAATAAAAAAACACATTAGGTATTTAGTAAAATGTGTTGTTATTTTTGACTTGATTGGGTTTTGCCTTCTATTATAATTTCAAATTTGCATTAAGTCAGAAGTCGGGCACTACAGAAACCTACATCCCTAACCATTAAAACATTTCCAGAATAAACTGTGTTCATTAAAAAAAAATCAATGGAGGAAGCTGGACATCTTTAGCCTGTTTTCACCTGGTCAGTCTGCTTAAAAGGACAGCTAAGGCGGTCACGCTGGTGTCTGTTCGCATATATTCTTTATGTGTCATTTAAACAGCCCCCTAACAGTAAGTCTAAGCACCAGTCAGAGGCAGATGGGCTCGTTAATGCAGTGATGTAGTTATGTAAGACTTGCTACTGCTGCCGCTGCTCTCGTTCTATACTGCAGTAGAAAGAGAGAGGCAGAAGATGTAAAACAGAGCTTATAAGTCGGCGTGCGTCTGAGCAATTACCGCCACACACATGTTCGTGTGCGTGCCTGCGTGTGTGTGTGTGTGGGACAGATGGGATTGATGTGGTAAATCAAGAGGAATTGACTTGTTGTCCTGGGTTTGATTAACTTTTCGCCCTCTTTAACCCATCTTCTGCAATTCCTCACATGCTGGGTAACAGCCAATACAGGCACTTAACATTTTCTGCACTCTTGTATCAGCAGGGATGACAGACCAGAGCAGAGAGCTTAGAAGGGGAAAAGTAAAAAGAAAGAAAAATCGCAAGAGAATTTCAGTATATGCATATTAATGCGCTAAATATGTTTTGGGATATGCATGCACTCTGAGATTTGTTTTTAGGGGTATAGACAAAACAACATAAATAATATATGAAAAACAACTATGAAGTAAATTGAGGAAAAGATTTTGCTTCACAATGAGTGGATTATACAGAATGAGGTCCAATGTGCAGCATATGTTAACCATAAAAAAGAAGTTATTGGACTGTTAAATGTGAAATCAAAACGTGACAATTTTTAATGTATGACGCAGGCTGAGAATCACAGCTTAACACAAAAACAACTAAGCAATGGCACAATTAAGAACAACCATAAATTTCCACTGCTTCCAGGGTTTGTTATCTTGATGTCACTGTCTGCAAATATCTGTCAAAACTATGTCTGAGAAACGGGATGTACTGAGCAGCTCCTGATGTAAAAACTGTCTCTGCCAGCAAAATTTACCCCCTATACTGGTGTTTTAGCCTGTGGCAATCTTTTCATATGGGTTGTGGCTGGTCAACAGGTTCCTGTAAATCTAGTGGAGTTTTAATTGTTTAAAACATGCTACAAGTGAGTATTTATCTATTTGCATTGTTACTAAACCACAAGAACTCAAAGAACTGACACAGTTTGACATCTTCAAGTAAAAACTACTATTAACTACTACTATTTTACTCTAGAAGTTCTCAGATTTTTAGGAAACCTAAAAAAGCCAGAAATGAAAATCCTTGACTTTAGGTTGGTTTTCAGATGCTGCATCACGTTGTGAAAATTGTAAAACTTTGTTGTGATGAAGAGCTGGTGTGCTTCTCATTTGTCACTACTACATCACTGAGCCGTGTAAAGGTCACAGATCCAACTTTTTTATGTCATAAACGATTTGATTATGTTTTCAGGACAATGCTTGTTAAAAAAAAAGAACACCTTTTGTCTGCCAGGACTTAACAATAAAAATGTTCTGCATGAAAACTGGAAAAGAAAACATCCTTTGCTGACCATCCTTGACCTTGACCCGCTTTACAAGGTTTTCTCTTGTCTTTCTACCTGAGAGCAGTTTGTGAAATACTCAACAAGTTGTCTTTTCATTGTGCTCAAGGACATCAATTACAGTGTTTCCATATTGGCTGAGCAGCAAACTCCATATTAGGAGGTAGAAGGCTGAGGTAGCACCACAAGTTACTATCATTCACTCAAGAAACTCTACTTTGTAGCCTACACCAGGATGTTTTTACACTTTCTCTGGTATAACGTTAAAAGTGGAGCTGTGTTTGCATTCACTGTTTGCATAGGTTATTTCACCCAAAAAAAGAAAAACCTTCTTGGTGAGGTTTACATAAAGATAGTTGATTAGGTTAAAATACAGAATCACTGCCTTGGTGACACATCCCCACAGAGGAGAATCAAAGACGTATGTGCTGAAGCAGTGAAATGTGCTGACTGTCAAAAGCAACAATGCATTTTGGCACTTATCTTTTTCTTTGCCATGTGACTAGACTGTGTGACAACACCACAATGCTTCCCTGTGTGGATGCAATGGTGGCCTATGCTGGGCCTTGTTGGATTGTTTTGTAATCTGGCAAATGTTGAGCAACGTTCTCTTGCCAGAGCCCTCTGCGTTTGCACCCCCACTGCACAGCCCCATTCAAATGAACAGAGAACACGACCTGAGGGAAATGAAAGCACAACTAAGCTTACTGTTTACTCACAAGGACAGTCTCAGGACACTACTAATTATAGTGTCATCTTGAAACTAAGAGGGATTGACAGTATAGGAGACGTCCTTAAATTCTGTCACTGGGCATGAAGCCTGCTCTACGCACATTTCCGTGCTTGCTTTGATGAATCAGCCACCTAAGTTGAAACTTTTCCAAAAAGTGTTTCTGTTAATTTGACTACCCTCTGTAAACAGCAGGGTGTACCTTGGATCCCATGCAACAACCAGCATATGATGGCAGGGCTGCTGCGCTGTGAGCTGCTTCATGCAAGCATATTTTAAATAGCTTATCCTTCCTACTTATTTTTTTGGATCTACTACTTCTGTTTCCATGGTAATATCCCGAGTATTACATTTATTTATGTTTACATGCTCCTTTGTAATCAGAAGAAGATGAATATCAAGGCCTTATCAAAAATAAAACCTGGAACTTGAGCTGCTGGCTACGACATGCACACAAGCATGTTATCAGAATAACTGCGACGGGGAATAAGAGAAGACACGGAGGGGAAAAAGAGGGAGGCAGTGAAGAAGAGGAAGAGAGAGGGAGTAAAAGGACGGACTGAGCTGTGTGATCTACCGTGAGGAAAGCAGCAAGCCCATACTGCTGAGAGCTGTGGACCCCAAACGCCTTATCGGAAACCAAAACAGCTATCAATTATTCAACAGGTACAGAGTGAACCAGCTACAGAGGAGAAGACATGGGAGGCGAGGAGATTTGAGGGGAGAGAGGAGGGATGGAGGAGATACAGCCTGGGAGTTAGACACAAAGGATTTAAATTTTTTATTTTATGTCAGTGTGTTCAGAAATACACTATGTGGTGTACTCGTATTGATAATGCAGCTGTCATATTTTGCACTTTTTGACTAATTCATCAGCAACAGTGAACGAATGCAGGAAGTCACTTAGCTGGAAACTGTAAGAAAGTTTATGGCTTCAGCTTAAAGGAATGGTTCAATGTTTGTTTCTTAACTTTCGATAAGCCTGGAAGCT
Organism: Oreochromis aureus; assembly: GCF_013358895.1. Taxonomy (NCBI): domain Eukaryota; kingdom Metazoa; phylum Chordata; class Actinopteri; order Cichliformes; family Cichlidae; genus Oreochromis; species Oreochromis aureus. The sequence goes on from NC_052951.1 coordinate 18,494,015, forward strand.
TTCTATTTGTCTTCCTGCTTCCATGAACTATATATAAAAATGGTGATGCAGTCACCGAAACATCACCCATTGTTTTGTTTATTTTGTTTTTAAATGAGATATCATGCTTGAGGGATGGATCTCACTAAGAAGCTGAGGGACACTGCGTGCTCATGTGGTACAACCTGTCAATCATAACAATTTCCCAAACACACCTTGCTTCATGGTCTGTTTTCCTCTAACCTACAGTTTATGTAATGACCATCATTCCACATTCAAAAAGTCCTCAAACTAGTCATCAAGACATTCAGGGAAGTGTTTACTTAGGTGGGTAACAGTAAACCATCATAGGTTCAAATTTCTCATAGATTTCTATACAACTATGAAAAATTTTAAAGTAAAAGGTCCATAAAGACATGGATGAGTGAGTTTGGCATGGAAGAACTTCACTGACGTGCATAGATTCCTGACCTCAACCTGATAGAGCACCTTTGGGATGAATCAGAGCAGAGCTGTTATAGCTGCAAAGGTTGGCCGACATCATTTGGCTTAAGAATGGGATGTTATTCAAGTTCAGATCCCAGGAACGAGATCCGAGATCTTTGTCCAGAAGACCGCAGTCCTGGAAACAGCAAAGATACTGCATTCCAATTTTTTTTACTTTGTCTATCAATTTGTTCCTAATGATGTCACACTTTTGCAGTCTCAGGGGACCACAGTAAAAGGAACTCAATATTGTTTATGTAGTTTTAATAAATTCAACGATTGGGTCACTTAATATTTGCCATAAAGAAGAAAAACTCAGATGCCATCGCTGCCTTCATCAGCTTGATGGGTACCTTCCCAGACTGGAAGGTGTGATGTTGTTGTAGAAGTCGCTGGATCTGATGTACCTGAGAGAGATGATGATGCTGCAGTGTTACAAGCCCTGATCTGAGCAGCAATGACCCTCCTGGGAATGAGCAAAGCTCTCACTGATCACTGCCCAGTCCTCAGCTTGAAGACTGATTCCACAAAGGTGTTACCTTTGTTCCTGAATCACAGACAGGAAGGAAGCAACTGCTTGCTCTTCCTGTCACAGGGCCTGAGCACAGCACGAGACAATTTGGGTGCTATAGCTGCCTATTGCGTCTGTTTAGCTTTAGTTAGCTTTAGCTGTTTCTGGTCCACTCATACTCGTTCTTTTAATAACATTTATGGGCAGAAATTCTAGGTGCAGCCCAGGTATGGACGGTTTTATGGTTTCAGGATCTCATATCGGCTTTTTGTAGATGATGTGATTCCATTAGTTTTATCGAGGGTTAAGGGGAGAGTTAATCGAGGGATAAGAATCAGCACCTCCAACTCTGAGGCCATGGTTCTCAGCTGGAAAAGAGTGGAGTGGCCTCTTTTCAATTGGAGCAGGAGATTGACAGAGACACTGGTTCTGCAGACGCTCGGCTGTGGTGACAAGAGAGCTGGCCCTGAATCTGTCAACTCATAGGTCAGGATCTCTGGGTAGTGACTGAAAAAACGACATTGTGGATATGAGCAAAAATTTGCTTCTTCTAAAGGTTGTCTGGACTCTACCTTAGAGGTAGAGAGATAGAAATGCTTGGTCATTTGGGAGGGATTCAGAGTAGAGTAGTCCTATGCATAGAAAGGAAAGCCACTGAGGTGTTTCAGGAATCTGACCAGGATGCCTCCTGGGCATCTCCTAGGTGAAGTGTATTGGGCATGTCCTAGGAGGAGGACGTGAGGAGGCCCCAGGGCAGAGCCCAGGACATGCTGGAAAGACTACGTCTCATGATACTAGGAGGTAATGTCTATTTGAGTTTTCTATATTGGGGTCAAAATGGATTCATCATAAAAATTAAACACAAATAGTGTTTGTTTAAAATTACTGAAAAATAAGTGACATCAGAGCAAAGGTATGGTGAATACAGTAAACTTTTAGCTTAACTTAAAAGTTGCAGGTTGTATCAAAGAAAAGTATACATTCTCATAAAATATGCACATTAATTATAACTTTGCAAAAATAATAACAATGACATTGTTTTTTGTTAGGGTTGGGTTAGGATGCTTCTCACTGTAGATTATTCTTGGGGTCCCCAGTTGGTAGTTCATATATTTCAAACTGTCGATAGGATGAGGGTTAAGACACTTCTGTATTGGCTTAAATTTTCAGAGCTGCAGGCTATAGTATGTGTTCAAGTGTATGTTTGCAAATGCATGACAAATGCTTGATGAGATGTAGAAAAACAACAACTTTTTAGCAGGAGTTAAATGATGGATCTGTTTGTTGGCCTTGCTTCCTGAATAAGGTTGGAACACTTTGTATCACTGTGCCTGTATAGGGCCAAAAACAGTCCTCATAAATCTGGCAACCTGCATTAAAGCCAGATGGATGAGCTGCTGTTTGTTAAGAAATACCTCAGACACACACACACAACTCCCCATACAGTCCCTTTTATTTTTTCTTTTACATTTCTGTTGGTGCACAAGATAAACAAACAAGATGCAACCTGTTATTTAGTAAGCTTTAGAGATTTTGGTTGGTGTACTTTTTTCTTTATCTCTGAACAGAGCCAAGCTTCATGTTTCCCCCTGCTTCCAGCTTTACTGCTAAGCCAAGGTTCTCCTTCACTGTACTTAATGCACAGACATGAGATGTACATCCTTCCTTTCATGTCAGTCTCAGACAGAAATGTCTCACAAATGTTTCCAAAATGTCTACGTCTCATTCACTTTCAGTCAGAAAAGGAGAGGGCTGCTTCATCCAACTGTCTCTCCCTCTGAAGACAAGAAAATACCAAAGTTCCTTCGTCAAAGCGGGTGACACGGTAGCACACATCCACGCAGTAAGCTCATATCAGCTCCACTACCTGTACCTGCCACTGGTTCGCTCTGTGTGTATCCCATGTAAATTCTTTCTCCTGATAACCACTCCTTTTCTCGCGGTGTCCATTTTTCTGTCTGTTCTCCCTGCCGCATCAGCACAGTATAACTCCCCTCTCATGCATCAGCTCTGACATTTACAATAATGATTCCTGAGGCTCGAACACACTTAAAAATCTGTACGAGCACCATGCTCTGACTATGTGATCACTGGCATTTGCATCACTTTCATCCGAAAACTTTCTCATGCTCACATATGCAGGCGCATCCATGTGCATGCTCATTCACACACAAACATATTCACAGAGAGAGAGTACATGCAGTAAATGCACAGCTAGCCCCAGCTGTTGCTAAGTGAACCTGCAATCAGAGGCCTTCACAGGACTCCTGATAGGGAGTAATGTCTTCTTTGATTGGACACTTAATTCACACAGGACCTTCCTGCTGTGTGTGCCGCCAGCTCTCAAGGTAAACTGTGGAGATCCATAAGCAAATTAGTGCACCGTATTTACCAACAATCAGCAGCCACTTCACTGCACTGCCAATTAAAGAAGTAGTATGAATCTAATTCGAGGGAACTGAGGAATAAACCACTTCAGCTTTGTTCATTCTGCTTGGCAGCCTTATGGGTTTTTTTAAGGCAGAAAAATGGCTCCTTTCTTATAGCTGTCTTAACTTGCACTTTACCCCAGTGAAAAATACAGAAGATGCAAAAAGGGGTATGTTTGGTGTAAAAATAAATGTGTAATAAAGCTTTACTTGGCAAGAAAGTTGGAATAAAACACCACAGGGCCATTGTGAAATGCCATTTCATGCTCTGTACTGCATAATTTGTAGCACTCGGTGTTTGTTTATTTAGCATCAAAACAATTTCTGCTCATTAAAGGTTTTTTGTGGGTTGTTTTTTTTTTTTTTTTTTGCATTGTGTTTGTGAGAGTTTGCCACTTTAGAAGCTCGGAGCTGTAAAACACCAGCCCGTGTAATTATTTCTACGCATTTCTACGCGGCGCGTCGATTGTAAATGCCGTGCACGTTCCAGAAAATTGTGGTGAGACATAATGATAAAATAGAATTCAGCAGGCGGACCACACTGAGCTCAGGATAAAGCAGAAGGAAGAAAGAAGGAGTCCGTGAGTGACCTTGAGATCAGGCAGGAGGAGCGGTGCAAAGATGTGCAAAGGTCATTGATATGCACAGCCATCACATGGACACTCGCTGCGTGTGGCGGTGTGTGTGGCGATGCGTTTCATCCCGCTCTCCACTGTGACTTGCATTAGGGATGTAATTGATTATGATATGACTTCCATTCCTGTAATCAAATCCCAAGATGATTTAGTTCTCTAATATAATATATCCACAAAATCCACACAAAGCATAATGTTCCCTATATTGTCCTAATCTGTAAAATCTGTCTGCTGCCTCAGGATGTCGGTGCAGCAAGAGCAAATTTGGATCAATCTCAGCTCTCAATTACTCCACCATTTGGTGCTTCACGACCCGAATAAACATTTTGTCACCAATCCATATGTTATTATCGTCTACCACAGCACTCATCTACAAAACACACACACACACGCATGCATAACAAAGCAAACGAGCAACAGCAGCTTCTAATTGTGTGACTGTAGACTTGACAGTGGCCTGCAGGCAAAATGTATGCGTGCCAATGCAACTGTCAGCTCACAGAGAAAGTAAAGATGTGGCATTAGTCTTCTGTCACAATGCCATCAGATGTACTTCATGATACTGTGCTTCATCCGAAGAGAAAGCAGGCTCGGAGGTGACAAATGACGGTCAGCAATCCGACGTGAACGTGTAGTATAGTATGCAAATAAAAACTGGAGGTTTAATCAGGAACGACTTAAATTTCATAACGCTGCTAAAAAGTCTGTTAATCAGATGAGGGCTTTATTCACACTGGGGCCCAGAGAGAGCCTGGAGCGAGGCTGAGGCTATAGCCTGTATGAACAGTGACTTGCAATTTTAACATCATATATTGATATTGATCAGTGAAATTCAGTACAGAGCTGACGTTCGTTATAGATTATCATGGCTGAATGTAGTAACACAGAACATTTCAGTATTTCAAATACTGCTCATTTTTTCTTTCTGGATCACAGGGTGTATCCAACGGCAGGAATGATGACGACAAGTGAGAGGATGAAATCGTATTGAAAAGTGATGAGAAGCAAGGAAGACCCTGTGTCATGTCTTTAAAGGCTGAAGTTCACAGCTCGAGTAGGAGCTGCACGACCGTGCTCTCTTACATATAGATTGAACTTCTTCATCCAATCCAGGCAGCAACTTTTAGTCTTCAAGAGTTGCGTAGGAAGAAGGCCAATGAGGAAGGCACGTGAGGCAAAGATATTGCGTCAGGTGAAAGGAGCGCATCGACATGTTTACTCCTCTGAACCATTACTCATTTAAATCTCACACAGAGTAATGTTACACACAGATGAAGACTTAGCTTTGCCGATCATATCATTATGTTTGATGTGCACTTGGAAAAAATGTGAATAAATCAGCACAGAAATCATAAAAAGAAGATGCTCATGAAAATTTGTTGGGGAACGTTTGTAGTTCTTTTCTGTCTATGACTGATAGTTGTCTGTACATCACTGGGTACTTCCAAAAAAGTACTTTTAATAGTTACTTATGCAAGCCTCTCATCTTTTCATGGTACCAAGTAGGAACACAACAGTATTGTTTGTTTGGTTTTTTGTACCATAGGCAAAGTGGGCATGTTTTTGTCCATGCTCACATATTTAAAAAAGAAGACTGCCCATAAGGACAGCAAATACTACATGACTGACATGGAAGCAGTGCAGCTGCTGCAGCTCGTTGCTAAGAAAGTCAGTAAGCAAGTGGAAGTCCTTTGGATTTGAGGCAAATGACCAATGGATGATAACTGATTCACAAAAGGCAAAATGCAAACAATGCAAATGTAATCATTTTGCCTTTCTCCAGAAATCCAGAGTTAGGGCTACTGCCAGTGATGTCTTAACCCTCATAGGGTTAATCAGATGTGCTTAATCCATTTTTTCTCAAAGGATAAAGAAAAGAATATGTCTTAGGATTTGCTAAGTGGTTATCCAAACAACACCAATGGGGAAATCCTTCCAATTCCTTCTTATGTTATCCTGAATTACACGGTACCATTTTGTTTGAGGCAGCTAGCATTACCCAACGTTAGAGGTGGCTAACATTATTTAAATGTCTAAGCCATCATAATGTATTTAACGTGAGGCCATTTCAGTCTGTGTCCCTTAAACAAAGTATAATCCTGCCTTTTAAATAAATCTTCTGCCCACACCAGGTCAGTGACTTTAAATTAATTTTTAATGAAGGATTTTTTATTTTATTGTCATGTCAAATCAGTTTTGAGAGTTGTGTAATTCTACTAATATTGATTTGGGCTGTAAGGTTTCTGGTATAATGGCATAGGACTTGAGATACAAATTGCTTCCACAAGTACTTACTTGTGCTTAGCTGTGCTAAACATTGAATGAGCTTACCTGTGCTTTATGGGTATAATTGCTTATTAGGTGGACAGACACTTAACCCTTTGGGTCTAAGTCATCATCTACAAGTATCCTAGCCCTAACTCTAACCCTAGAGTTCCCAGAGTAATGAATTTGCCTTTCTCCAGAAATACAGGGTTAGGTCTACCGCCTATGATGTCTTGAACCTGGGAGGGTTAATCTGATGTGCTTTAATCCCATTTTTCTCAAAGGGAAAACAAAAAAAGAATATGTCTTAGAATTTGCTAAATAGTTATCCAAACAAGTCTGCATTGGTTAGCAACATTAGCACCGGTTCTGAAATAGTCTAAATTTTAAAATGTGATGAATCAGCTGCTAAAAATATTATCTGTAGCTGATAATTGACCAATCATTTTAGGTTTTAGTTAAAATACCAACTGTTAACTAATGTACCCACTAAAATGTAAGAATTTAACATATTTAATAGCTGCATGTGAGATAAAGGTCTTTCAGTTTGTGGGGTTTTATTTTATTACAATGATCTGATATTTGAATAATTCACTAATTGTTTGTTTTATTCAGAAGCCACGAGCATCCATTAAATAGCTGAGAATAAAAACCGGTATGCACTTTTAAAGAACATAGCAAAGCCTTTTTTTCTCTTTTTTGTTAAGTGGCCATTATTCTTTTTGTGACTAATTTTAAGGTTTGTTTTGTTTCGGTTTGTTCAGTGCCTGTATACATCTTACTGCAGGAAAAAAATGTAGATAAATAGGGAAATTGACAAGTTGGGTAACAGAGGCAAAGTCAAGTAAGGGAGACAAATCCAGCTTCAAACACGCTGGGAAACAAAGCTTCGGCAGCCACCCAAACCAGCAAGCTAGTAGCCAATCAGCCTGCCAGGCCGCTCTCAGTTTGAGGCTGGCAGCAGGAGCTGGTTGGCCAAGCAGAGAGATATAGAAAGAATGAGAGACAGACAAGGAGAGAAAGAGAGAGGGAGTTTTCATTACACAAAAACACTTATCCTCTTTCTCCTCACTCTCTCACTCTTGTTTTATCCCACTGCAGAGACATACTGTGGGTAAAGGTGACAGACAAAGATAACTGTATCTCAGGCAGACTGCACAATTACTCTGGATTTTATTATTGCGACTGACAGTCACATATTTGTAGGAGGAGATACAAAGCAGCGCATCAGCCATCACCACTGTGTGTTTTTTGCTGTGTGTGCGGGTAGGTGGGTGGGTGGATGCTATCCATCTGAAATTACAGGAAGATTAAAATTAAAGCTTGTCTCCCTCTAGCCAGCAAACTCTTTTCTCCCTCTCTCTTGTGCTCTGTCTCTCACACACACACACACATACACACACACAGTGACAGCACTAATCAGCCCTCTGTCAAGCCCATTAGGTCATACCCTTAATGAGGAGATCGCCCAGCTTGTGACCTGACTCAGGCCAACCAAGTGAGCTAATAGATTATGATGTGCATGGATGTATGTGTGTTGTTTCCCTGCTCTGCGTTGAGCTGCATGGAAATGACAAATGACAGACATCCAGTGTCTCTATTAAAGAATGTTTTTCCATTATGTTCTCGGGGTTCATTCAGCCGCGGACTGCACTCATTTCCAAACAGTTCTCAGACAAGCTGTCTTTCACTGGAGCCCAACATGCATACATGTTTTGGGGGGGCAATTGGCAGATGAGTCACCACTCCACATCACAAATACTCTTCTTTAAAACGTGTGTGTGAGTGTGCGTGTACTTTCCGTACACTTTGCATCACAGCACTATTTAATAATTTCAGAAAGGTTGGTGTGTTGTTTAATACCGGAAATGAATTTGTGAAATTGTTTTTTTTTTTTCACGGGATTTGTCACTCGTGATTTTTAATTGTCAATGCGCGTGCACGCACGGAGAAAGAGGTGGCGGGAGGGAAATGGGGCTCTCCTTTATCAACACATGAGCAGGCAAGGTCATCGTGGTAAAACTTAATACCTTTTCTCACCGCAACACGGAAGCGTGTCAGTGTCAGAGTAAACAGCGCACAGCTATTCTCTGGGAGACACTTTTACACCTGTTTTTAGTCTCCCTGGGCCCGCGGAACCCGTGGGGAGAGCCACCGTCTCCCTCACTTCAGCGACAAGTAGAAATACACGGGCTGAGCGCCTCCTTCTGTCACGCGGATTAACACAAAGCGCCAAAAAACGGGGGAAACTTTTGTAGAAAAACAGTCAAATTGCAAACTTTTTTTCAATTCCACTCTCACGTGCTCTCTACCCGTTTCTAGCTCGCGCGTAGCAACAGCACCAGCCACCCTCGTGCAGACAGGTCCTACAAACTGCAGTGCGGCAGCGGTTCGCTATTTTAAGAATAATTTTTACATGAAGTGAATAAATATTTAATCTGCTTCCCAGTCGCGGCCACCACGTCGGACAAGAGACGACTGGGAAGTTTGAGAAACACCGAGAGCCTCGTCTGTGACTCAATTTGCCCAAAATGTAACTAAATTAATTTCTCAAAAGAACAAACAAAAAATGTGGTCGCTCACACACACCGACTACACGCGCTCCACGTCGTCAGCAACAAAAACAAGTGGAGCCCTCTTTCCTTACCTGGCCTGAACATATTGGCAAAGGCTGTTTGGACCGTCTAGTAGCCTCTGTGCTGGAGTAGCATCCTTGTCAGGGTCCAGTCCTGTGCTGATGTTGATTAGATTGTTTTGATTCCCTTTGAACGCTGGCGGGTAGAGTGTAGTCTTGTCTCCTTGGTGGCTTTCTTTTTCTTTTCTTTCTGTTTTTTTAAACCAACTGAAGACGGTTGGAGGAGGAACGGGAGGAGGAGGACGAGGCGGTAGTGGAGGAGGGAGAAGAAGGGGGTCGGATAATGTCTGACAAAATTAAGGACAAAAATAGCCTAGAAGGTCCGCCACCAGTGGAAACGAAGTTCTCTGTAATAAAAGACAAGGAGGGGAGAAAAATAACACCGTGTCCCGTCCCAACACACTCAGATGTGTTTTAGTGATTTTTCAGCTCACCGCCATCTGGTGTTTATAAATCACTGATGTACATTCTGACTTTATTTGATGTCCGAATTTAAGGGAAAGATGGTGAAACAGCCTCCCCCCCCAAAAAAAAAAAAAAAATCAGAGGAAAGTTCTCTTATGCCTTCATAATCGCCCTCCTGTCGGATCTTCAACTGCAGGTCAGGTAGAGTCTAAAATGTGCTGTGCGTGGATCGTCAGCGTGAGTCAGTGCCGTCTACTGTCTCTGTTACCGGAGAGCTCCGAGGCAGCCGCTTCAATCCCCCTCCCACAGCGAGATGTGACTGATGAAAGCCAGAGCATCTCTCTCTCTCTCTCTCTCTCTCTCTCTCTCTCTCTGTAGGATGTGCTTTATTGGCATGACAGAGGAGTGTGTGTTTGTGAAACAGTTATAGGTTATCATATTAAAATCCTCCTTGTATCAGTCACCCTCTCGTTCTTTCACTTATGTCTGCACTGCTTCTTTATCTCCCCCAATTCAATTTCCTTTTAGCAATCCAACACGCTGCATAAACATTATTACAAAAGCTTCCATTACAATTCATTTTCTCCTTTTCTGATTTCTCTCCTTTTAGTCTCGTCTCTTTGTAGCACTGCCACTCAAATTCACATTTGAAATTCCTTTACTGGCTGAGCCATAATGGAATTTGGTACAAGTAAGTACAAGTTTAAAATGAGTATTTGAACATTATGAATTAGTGGGTTGGAAAATAAAAAGTCATGAATTAATTTGGTACTTAGAAAGGAGAAAAACATTGCAAGGAAATCATCATATGAAGAAGACAAAGGGCTATGGACATTTTGAGATATACTCTTACCTTTTTATTAGGTCCACCTTGCTAGATAGCATCATACAGTTGCTGCTGTTGGCAGCACATCCATGTTGTGAATCTCCAGTTCCACCACATCCTAAAGGTGCGCTACTGAAGTGAGGCAGTTTGAGTACAATGAACTGATTGTCAAGTACAAGAAACCAGTTTGAAATACTTAAAAAAAAGCTATAGAAGAACAGTGCACTGATCAGAAAGGGATGAAAATGGTCAGCAGCAATCCTCAGGTAGGCTGTGGCGATTGAGTGATGCACAGTTGGTAGTAAGGGACCTAAAGACTGACAAGAAAACATCCCCCACACAACACTACACCTGCAGCAGAAGCCTGAACAATAGATAAAAGGCAGGATGGATCCATTCTTTCATGTTGTTTATGACAAATTCTGAACCTACTGTCCAAATATCACAGCAGAAATTCAGACTCATCAGACAAGGCAACGTTTTTTCCAATATTCTTTTGTTCAATTTAGGTGAGCCCATGCTACAGCAGCAGAAGACCACACTTTGAACCACCTGCTTCAAGGTTCAGTGTCTAGTGTAGTCAGAGATGCTCTTCTGCATAGCTTGGTTGTAACAAGGGGTTGTTTGCCTTATTATCAATTCTCTTTTTCAGTCCATTCTTTGTAAACGGTGAAGATGGTTTTGTGTGAAAAACTCAGTAGACCAGTAGTCTCTGAAATATTCAGACCAGCCTATCTGACACTAACAACTATGCCACGTTCAAAGTCACTTAAATCACCTTTCTTCCCCATTCTGATGCTTGGTGTAAACTTCAACAGGTAGCTTTGGCAATGCCTGTTCTTCTAAACTGAGTTGATACCGTGTTATTGGCTGATTAGATATTTGCATTATTAAAGTGGTGAACGTTAACAACTGAACAGTAGCTTAGTTGTGATGCAAAGTGAAGAATTCTAACCAAATCAGTAGGTTATAGTTGTATAAAGTTCTTTACAGATAGCTTAATATGTGCATATTCTAGGTATGCATGGTAATACCGATTTCTATATTTATGTGAGAGACTCAGTTATGTTGAGGCAGTTTTAAGGTAAATTCATTTAATATTAAAATCCACTTTGGCAAGAACTGCACAACATAGTAAAGATGCAGTTCATCATTACTTTAAGACATGAGGGTACACTAAGTTTGTCCTAAAATTTTTGTGTGCAAACAATTAAAGAGTGAACACATGCTTACAGGTATTAGGAATTTCTCTTTTGAATTACAATGGGTTAACTCATAATAATACAAATAGTACAATAACTAATTAGCTATATAATAATAGTAATAACATAATGGCATAATAACAAATTAGTCATTGTACATCAGTTATTGACATCTATATCACACATGTTAATAAGTGTGTCAAAGGAAAATCGTGTATTTTGTGATCAGCTAACATGAAATGTATTCTTTTAGTGATCATTAAGCACATGTCTACATGACTTTTCACCTAGTAACTTGTGTGATGAACTTGTGCAGCTACTAACCGCTTCCTGTTTTAAAGAACATTTAGATGTAGAGAAGTGAAACCTCAGCTCTTTTGCTAGAACATACAGATGTAGAAAAAAGGGGAAAAACCCGCTGTTTTGAGTGACGTTGTTATCTTTGTACACACACACACACACACACACACAGTACAATCTTGTATAAATAAAGGACGCAGACAGTCATGAGGCGCAGATTCGTGCGTTCCATGACTGCCCCTCGCGAGTGAAAAACTTCTGCAGTGCTGTGTTTTCTGACTCAGATGTCTCAGCTGAAGAACGGCAGGGTGATTTAAAGAAATCCCCTGTCAAAGTGCAAAAGGTGAATCCACTTGCTTTCATTACCCTTTGGTTGGTCCACTTTGTACAAGGCCTGTGCTCTTGCTATAGTTCTCATTTTCTCCAGTTTTCACCTCTGGTTTGAAATTTAATGATCCTTACTATTAACCTGTCAAAGCAATAACCCACAGCTAACTCTTATATGAATGATGTTGATAACTTGTATGGGCGAATGTCCCCGAATGTGTATTTGAATGTGTAACAGATCAGTATAATAGAATCATTACATTTATGTAAAGCACACAAATGGACAAAACGTTGATGAAAGTAATTAAAGTTTTCCTGCATTTCTTAAATGATATTTCTCTTTGGTTGTAGTGTGGACTGATCTTTGGGGAGCATTTCTCTCACAGGAGGCATTGCATTTTGATTTGATCAGAGGATTTACTAGTCTATATAATTTTCCTGTATTCTGACCATGCTAGCATTAACATGAATAATTAGTATGATAGTTCACGTATGGGTATGAATTCAATGTAGTTTTCATTTTTTTTTGCGACCATTAACTGGACATGCAGGATTGTGTTTCCTTCTCTGAACCTCTTTAAAAATAAATGCAAGTTTTGTCATTGCTTAGTGTTATTTGTGTATATTAGAAACAGGAAGGCATTCACCGAAGACTACAAACTGCTTTTTCCCCCTACTTGATAGAACAAAAGCTGAAAAAAGGAAAAAGGTTGTTACTGTTAGCATGTAAGTTTACAGGTTACAGACCCAGCAGACATAAACATTTCCTTTGATTAGTGTTTCTATCCTTGTGGTAAAATCGAGCATCGGCTCTCTTGTAAAGACTGTGTTGGTCTCACCTTATGAACTCCAGTGAAAAATATCTAGCTTCTTCAATGCTTAACAGTTTACTGTGTTCACCATCTAGTCACTAATTAAATCTTGATCATAAGCTTCCAGCTGTGGCTGGTACAAATGTGACTCATTTGCTAATTTGACAACTGACACAGGTCTGGTTCCAGCCAGGCATGTGTAGGATCAAAGAGGTCGCCTCATCCTATATAGTATGATTATTGGAAACGTACATCCACAGATCAATGGTGCAATAATTAGTCCTGTAAATATGCCCACTGACCTTCAATTAAAGCAAAAATATGAAGAAAAAATCCCATGAAAAATATTTTTGCTCTGATGGACAATGATCACTGTGTAACAAATCATTTAAACTAGTATTTGTGAATACTTGTTAGCCCTGTTGTGCTTCATGCATACATTTCTGCAACGCTCTTGCTTTGGAGACTCTCATCACAAATCCCGGTGCTAAAGGGAAGCTAGTAAAAATGCATTTGTTTAATGAACGCAGAAGAAGACTCCTACAAACAGCTGCAAGGCAAATACACAACCTTAGCTTCTGTCAATGTTTTACCAGACTCATGTTGCATTCATTATTGGTGTCTCATTAAATGACATACTACAGACAGGTCTGTGTCTGTGGGCATCAGGGCCACGGGGAGATGGGAAATGGTTTCAACATATTTCATTAGATTAAACAAATACTAAGAAGGTCCTGAGTTCAATTCCAACATCAGGCCGGGGTCTTTCTGTGTGGAGTTTGCATGTTCTCCCGTGTTTGCGTGGGTTCTCTCCGGGCATTCCTCCCACCGTCCAAAGACATGCAACTTGTGGGGATAGGTTAATTGATAATCCAAATTACCACTAGGTGTGAATGTGCGAGCGAATGTGTGTGCGAGTGGTTGTCTGTCCTTGTGTGTTGGCCCTGGCGACAGACTGGCGACCTGTCCAGGGTGTACCCGCCTCTCGCACTATGACAGCTGGGATAGGCTCCAGCGCCCCAGCGACCCTGAAAAGGATAAGCGAAGCGAATGGATGGATGGATAAATAAATACTAAACTAACATGGTGAGCATGGTAAACATTATGATCAGCATCTTATTATCTACTTTTGAGTCTTGCTTGTGAATATTTTCACATATTTTTAACGTGGATAATTTAAAAAAACAAGATGTAAATTTCTATGTAATTGGCAATAATGTACATAATCAAAAATGACAGATAAATCATACACTCACCAATATCATAAGGACAAAAGAGAACTTGAATGATCAAAATGGCATTATTTTGTTAAATGAATGTCTAGAATATAAGTTAATTTTTTACATAAAACAAAAGCCTGACCTTCACAGGTCTTTTTTTCAATGTGCATTTACACACACACACACACACACACACACACACACACACACACACACACACACACACACACACACACACACAGGTGTTTTCAATTACCCCGGCTGATTAGACCTTTAGTTGGGTGGAGGTTGCGTGCAGCTCAAAGATTAAATAAGGATTACTGTATTACAGTTCAGCAGGGATTTGTACTAGCATAACAGTCTAAGTTGTCTCACACTAACAGGTGCAACAAAACTAAGAGGCGAGTGAGGCTGATGTCAGTCGTCTGGAGAGGAGAGCTAATCAGTGAACAAAACAGACTTTGCCACGCACAGAAACGGCCACATGTCAGACCTACGTTTTAATATGCAGTGACCTTTACAAACTTTATAACATGTTGGTATATGTAAATAGGTGTATATTTACACAAACCATGATTTTCCCCCTCCTTTAATTCATACCAACTACTTTTGTGCCATAGCCTAACTAACAACCAGCTAGTGAGAATTATACTCCACAAGATATTCCTAGGTACCCAACACCACTTATGCTTTAGTCTCCTGGTTAAAGGCAGATGTGTTTGTGCCTTTGCCACCACACCTACCCACAGATGTTAACTGTTTTTTGGTCGTTTAACATGGAAACGCTCAAATATGTTTTTTCAGGAAGACTTACGTGAGTCATTTTATATTAGCAGGAAAAACAACGTGTTTGATTGTTTAGTTGTGGAGGACTTGTCGGAAGCAGTAGCTCCATGTGGGTGTATTAACATGTTACCCTTTTCACTTAATATCAGTTAAATTCATCAGGCAGATACTAATTCACTCATTTATGTATTTAAACTGTGATTCTGTGCTCTAGTTTAGCTAGCACTTCAGGCTGGAAATGTGAAATGAACTCCTCTTGTGTATCTCTTTTACCAATGCACTGGACTATCTGCCAGGGTTTTTTTTCTCCATTTATGAAATTAGATTATTCATATTTGAAGTAATTTGATTGAAATTCAATGTGCTGCAAGACAGATTTCATTCAAGAGAGCAAAGCAAATGGTCAAAGCTGTAATATTATACAATCAATCTACACATGTGGGACATCTTGCTCACCGTTGGGCTCTGACTCCAGCAGCCAGGCCAAGCCTGGGCTGGTTTACAGGTTCACAAAGACCTGTGGTCTGGTACTGCCCAGCTCACAACTCAACCCTGAGCTTTACTGGTGCATTCCAGTACTTAATAACATGGCCCTACACTCCACATTTTTCACAGTTTCATCAATTTTCCACAACAAAAAACTCAATGTTAATGATTATTGATATTTGATTTGTAGACTGAGACCTTAAGTGCACTGAGCTTGGAAAAGGTCAGGTCTTTAGAAATGATTTCTCACAGAGCATCACGTCTGTGTCATACATTTCTAAATTGTCAGTTGACTCCTGTGGTATCATATAACATGGCTTTCCATTTGATGAGAGAAAGACAGCATGATAACAATTTCATTCACCGAAGAAGTAAAAAACCAGCGGTTTACTTGATGGCAGGATATTAAGTCCAAGTTAAGGAATGGTGTGTAGGTTAGTTTTTAAGTCAACACCTGGATCCATCACAGAGATATTACGTGAGTGTTAAGATCCCAGACACCCATACCAGACATAAAGCTAGTGACTAAACTAATAGAAATATAAACCCAACACTAATATATAAAAACTTTTCCTACTTTTAACTGCCTGAACGGTAATTGCTTTCACTATCTGCACTACTGTCCATCATGAACACCAGTTTTTCCTTGTTTAGATGCAATGTTTGAAGAAATGGTTGTTTAAATCATATCTAATCTGTTGTATTAAGGTACAACTTTTACTTTTAAAGCAAAGCTTGTCCAGTTCATTTTTCATGTTTCACTAAGTAGTTGGTGAGTGTTTGCAGACAAATCTAAACCAATTTCACCCAGCAACATCCAGCTCCCACTTGCCAACATGCCAGGAAATCCATATTTTTCCTAAGGAACAAGTCACTGACTCATCCGAGGCCTGTGTGACTGTTGCCTTAGTTTGTCAATATCTTACTGCTGAATATTGTAAATACAGCAGGATAACATCGTGGAAATAATATCAGTATTTCTCTGTTTTTTCTTTATAATTTTGTTATGTACTCCAATATCTATTTGTTTCTAATCATCTTTTCCTTCTCTCAACAATACTTTAAAAAAGCTGCTTGATTTATACTGATTTTCTACATTGCAGTATGATTTTAAAAAAAGCAACTCTAAAGCATATACACTGTTCTAAACAGCAGCAGCTTTTTCAAAGATGTTCATTCTGAGTGAACTGGCACAGGAATATTATGGGACGCAAATCATGAGTGTTAATTTCACCCCGAGATGTGAAAGTAAACACTTCAGTTAATTTAACTTTTACAGTGTTTTTAAATTGCTGGACCAGAACCAAATCAACTCTGAGTGATTGAGTAACACTACAGTCACAAAAAAGGAAGAAAGAAAGAAATAGAAACGGTCATGGCAATAAACTACTGGTAAATGTGCTTTTTAAGAGCATAACAATGTTTTGTTTTGTTAATATTCAAAATGAGAAATGGAAAAATTGATTGCCCTTTATGAAACAACCAGAAAATTTGAAGGAAGATTAATCTCAAGACCAGGTCAAAGATTTTATTTTAAGCTTGAAATATCACACAAACAAGTATTTATTAGTATACAAGAAAGGATATATATATATATATATATATATATATATTATATATTTAGCTTTTGTCTAGCACTGCAGTGAATTCTCAAGAGCCTCAGTCACTTCTCAAATCTCATTAAGCCTGAGGCTTTGTTCATTTAAAAGCTTTCCTGAGTTGTTGTTTCTTTGAATAGTTGTAAATGTAAACTATTGTAAATATCAGTCCAAAGAACCGTATTAATTTGCACAGAGTATTAAAAGCACTTGTGCATAAGACATGACTCCATGTGAGGAAAACATCAACATGATACATTTATTCTGATTATGTTATACTTAGACAAATATGCATGTTGTCCTAGAAATATATATGTTCTGTATTTCTCAAAAATCTCCATGCATGAATGGATTCATTTTTAACAAGAAAAATAATAGTAGTAGTATTTATATAGGATATTTTAAAGAACCCAATATACTACACAATAAAAGAGTCAAAGCCCAAAGGCCGGAGAGAATAGGTGACATTTCAGCTTTGAAAATGTCCAGAGATGGGGAATTGCAGATCTTAGAGGTAAGCATGTTTCATAGAGTGTGAGCAGCAGGCTCTGTCCCCAAAGGTCCACAGTCTGGGGTGGTGGGATGGAGAACGCTGTGTCTGAGATGGGGTGTAGGGGAGAAGAAGGTCCAGTAGGTACTGTGCAGCAAGGGCATTAAAGGATTTTTTGGTGAGGAGCAGGATTTTATAGGAAATATGGGACTTGACCAGGAGCCAGTGGAGGTGCATAAGGGTGGGGGTGATGTGTTGTCAGGACTTAGTTCAGGTACAAATACAAGCAGCTGAGTTTTGAACACACTGCAGCTTCTCCAGGGCTTGTAGTCCTTTAACATGGAGCCCTGGAGAAGCTGTGCTGTGTGTTGTAGTACACTTAGTTGTGTTTCTTCATTGTTACATTTCACTTTCACTTCTGAAAGTGGTACCTGCAAGGTGCAGGCACCAAATACTACTTGGTTAGGTTTAGGAAAAGATGGATGGTTTGGGTGAAAATATGGCCATTTACAGCATAACTGCAGAATGAAAAAAAATCACACTTAAACATTGCGTATAATATCACACCAAGTGGCCCTTAAGGTTAAAGTTGACACAATCATCTCAACATTGCTTAAACCTGGGGTGTCAGGTGGTGCGAAGTAGGACACCTTGTGCATGATATGGTGACTTTGACAAAACAGCAGTATTTATGGCTCTGGGAACTAGATCAGGTTGTGTCACTAAGACATAAATAATGTTTATGGAGCCAAAAGTCAAATCAGATACAAAACTGCTTAAAAATAATATCTAAGAACCTTTTTCTTTTCTCCCAGAGGTTGTAATTTTGGAAAAGAAGTTTAATGCGATTATTCATATTGGTATAAAAAAAAGCCATCAGATTCAGCTTCTTTGCTACATCCCACCTGAGCACTGTACAAACACCATGCTTATTTGGCAAGAAAATTATGTATTAAAATTATAATTACATATTAACTACATATTTACTGTTATAATCAGTAAATAAAGCTGCTACTGCACAGCTAAAACTTTAACTGTGTGCATGCATCAGTGCAACCACACAATTACCAAGTACCATGCGCGTGCATGCATACAACTCCATTCTTAACAATCCATTCAAATTTGGCTTACATCCATCAAGGTCTTCAAAATCAGCTTAATGATTAGTTGGTTAAAAATTGACAAAAGGCCTTAGAAACTTAGAAACTATTATTTTTACAAGTGTGGTGTGCATTACCAACATGTAAAAAGTACCGCATAAAGATATTATGTCACACTTGACCTCTGACCTCTCCTTAAAGGTCAATAGATTGATGTGAAAGTCAAAGTGGTGATAATGCTTAAAAAACCATTGTAAAACTATGTTTCTTCCTACCATTGTTTGTACTGACAACATATAGGCACAGAGGGAATTTTATGTGTATTCTAAATACGTTACTGTCAAGTTTTATATTTTTATTCTGATGACTTTTTTTTATATACATTACAATAACAGAGTATAATCATTTGAATATATATTTTTGAATACATGTACAATGTTCCCGCATAAGTATAATTTTTCATACTAAAAAATTGAAGCCACCATAGGGCACGATTGGGGTACACCCTGGACAGGTTGCTAATATGATGTAGAGCTAACACGGAGAGATAGATACACTCACATTCACACTTTTGGATTATTTAGAATCACCAGTTAAGCTAACCCCACCTACCCCTTGGACTGTGGCAGGAAGCCAGAGTACCCATAGAGAACCCACACAAACATTGGGAAAACACACAAACTCCACACAGAAAGCCCAGATAGTGGAGTGGAACTCAGGGCCTTCTTGCTGTGAGGTGACAGTGCTAACCACCATGCCACTGTGCTTCCCGTGTTATAATTTTATATATAATTTAATGTTGTTCTATTATGTTATGTTTAATGTTCCCTATTATCAGGCTCCTGAAAACCATTCAGTTTATCTTATTATAATTCTTTTCATATAAAGAGTCCAGAATGATCAGGCCTATTGTATCTTACAGTGTTTTTAGTATTATATTAGTATTATATTATCCCAAAAGAGCACTTCGCTCTCAGACTGCAGGTTTACTTGTTGTTCCTAGAGTTTCTTGAAGTATAATGGGAGGGCTTCAGCTGCTTCTCCCATGGAAAACCAGTTCCCAGTTTTGATTTAAGAGACTGACAGTCTCTTTACTAAGATTGGCCTAAATGTTTTTTTTTTAATCAAAATTATAGTTAGTGCTGGATCAGGTCACCCTGATCCATCACTTAGCTGTGCTACTGTTTTTGTTTTGTTTTTCCAGTACAACCTGTCAATAAAATTCTGTCTTCTCTTTGTGTTTGTGTTTTGTCCTCATGCTCTTCTCTTCTATTTCCCATAACAGCACAGCCTTTTGCTGCAGATGGCTGCACTTCTCTGAGCATGGTCGTAATGAAAGGGAGTTCTTTTTTCCTAAGTACTGGTCACAGAGGATCATGTAAGTGCTGGAGTCAATTGTCATATGGCTTTGACCTATAAAGCGTCTTGAGGCAACTTTTGTTGGGACTGGTCTCTAGTAAATTTAGTAAAGTTAACTTAATTTGATTTATACAGCCCATTAAAACAACAGATGTTAACTCAAAGTAATTTCCTGACACACTCCTATTTCTATCCTGGTCTCCAAAACCCAATTACAAAATACAAAACTCCCATAAACAGACAATATAATAGCATTTATAATTGGAAGGAAAAAGAAGAAAATGTCAAAAAAATAAATATTAAATATAACTAAAATCTGACAAACAGTCAAATAAAAAGAACAATAGAAAAACATTTACAGTGAGTTCGACCAAACTATGAGAGCTACTGTTGAAGCAACTGAAAATAGGTAGGCCTTCAGAGCCAATTTCAAATTGTCACGTGTTAAAACAGGTTCTCACATGGGAAGCCAGACTATAGCAGAGCCTGGGGGCAATAAGAGCAAAGTCCTGGTGACCTTTAGGTTTTAGGTGAGAAGAATGGACTGAGAGAAGTTGTGATGATGAGCTCAGAGACCTGGAGGCAAAATACACCATTAAAAAAATCTCTAATACCTTGCAAGCTAATCCATGGAGTATTTAAAAAAATCTTTTCAAAACTTATTAGTTATCCAGTGCAGCTGAGCTAAAATAAGAGTGATTTAGTGCCATTTCTATCTTTCTTCTATGGAAGATGTTTTGCTGTGCCATGCTCCAGCCTCTTACAGAAGCTGTGTGAAATCTCAGACATAACATGGTAAATGGACTTATATAGCACTTTTCTACACTAACTGAGTGATCAAAGCACTTTTTACTACAAGCCCCATTCACATGAGGACTTTATCTGTGCCTAAGCATTTTGTTTTATGCAGTATTCAGTCTGGATGTCAAAGGATAGTTTGACATGAAAAGCAGCCAGGCAATCGATCCACTGACCTTGTAGCCTTAGACGACCTGCTCTACCTCCTGTGCCACAGCCACCCCAAAATGAAGAAAAAACTTATAAAGAGACTGTGAGAAAGCATCAATCAGAGAAGTCACACCCTATTTAACCTCTCCTACACTCATAACAGCTGCCTGTGCAAGATGATGTTTGTGCAGTTTGCCATTAGAAGGTCATTATGTTGTCACAAGGGTGTTTTTGATTTGTTGTTGGGAGAAAAGCCTGAGAGTTAACCTGTATTAAAACCAGTGCTTTCCCAATAACGTGTATACTTAGAACAGCAAAGAAACTAAATATTCAGAATATTTTTTCATAAGGAACAATTTGCTGCCTTTAATGATTTTTTTAATGGGTTGATTCCATTTTTTAAAATTCACGTCAGACACTAATTGTGATTCACAGCGGAATAATTTTTAAATATCTTAAAACATGTCTAGAGGGGATTTTTAAACATCCACTTCTCTGTACCTGATATGAGCGTCAGAGAGTCAAAAAGGGGCTTCTCACATAAAACAAACAGAGCATCTCATCCATTATTCATGGCTTCCACACCTCCTGTCGACTGCTATTTGCTATCAAAATAAGATCTGTAGTTATGCAACATGAAAAAGTGAATAAATTATCGCCATATCAGGTTTGACTCCTGTGAAATCTCCTAGCCAAATATGGTCTTTTTCCCTGCTTTAGATGTCAACACCGGTCACCCACCATCTGTCTGCCCATTCACTCATCTGCCAAATGTTGTTTAGTATTATCTACTTACTGGTAAGTCTGGCAGGTGACCAGTCATTGTTTGGGGATTTTATTCCATGATTAAAACCGACTGCTGGGTAAAACAATCACAGTCTTGAGTAAATACTAGGAAATGTCAAAGTCGGCACTCTGACCCAGTACATGCTTTTTTATATTTTCTATTGGAAAAATGTGACTTTTCCTCATAATTCTTAGAAGTTACTTGCATCAGTAAAAAGGTGATGTGGAATTTTATTCGAAAGATTTAAATATTTAAATATCATATAAGGTTCTTATGTCTGGTGAGGTTTTTTTTTCTAATAGGCAGTCTGTTATTGTTTCTGTTAATCTTTTCGGAGAAATACATATTGCCGCATGTTATCCAGAGAGGGAGTCTTCTAGGTTGCTTTAATTGCAAACATATTTTTTCCATCTCGCTTCCATCTGTCTTTCCTGCAGTCCTGCGTTGCTGCTATAAATTACTTTCTTCCTTTCTTGTTATCTCCTCTTATGAGGCTAATTTCTATCCTGGCCAGATGAGCTGTGCCTATTCTGAGTAAATACTGTGCAAGCCTCACCCAAGAGAAATGTGTTCGACACTGAGGCATTAACAGCTCTCCTCCGTCTCACTCTCTCACTCACCTTGCAAGGATAGGTCATCTACAGGGATGATGGACAGGTGATCTGTGCTGGGTTACCATGACCTTTATAACCTTTCAGTGACCTTTCACAACCTTCTGACCAGCCGATTAGTGTCCACCACGTCCCTCTCTGATTAGCCTGAAAATTGGAGCTATTTGGATGACCTTTTCAGCTGAAAGGTCTGCTCCCTATTCTGCTTTCCCTCTACATACACTCATATGTCTTTTACACTGCCTTCATTTGCAGTACTGCACAACTACACACATGCACGCACACTTCGGCACTCCATCTCAAAGGCCCATCTTCTATCACCCCTTTTTGCTTCTGAAGGGTAACATGATGAGGCTTATCGACCACCGTGTTGTTAACCACAGCAAATTTGTAGCTGCGTTCTCCTACATTTCACTGTGTCCTCACTGTGGACTCTGTCCTGAGTATGTTCTTCAATTACTCTTCACTTCCTCCTGCTGTTTTCATTTGCAAGATTCCAATCACTCTTTTTTTCACTTTTCTTATTACTTTCAAATGGCAAAGAGTGACAGTTTCAGCTCACGGGTTACTCAAGAAACCACAAACATGCAGGGAGCTGGACTGTGAGGAAACTAAAGAAACCAGAGCATGGGTAGCAAGACATTATCCAAAGACCACCAAGGGAGCTCTCAACTTCATCCTGTGTGGTCAATCAACAGTTCGGCTAGACTCAATTTCAGGTGGGAACAATAGCACAGTTGCAGATGGAAATATTCAATAGATTATATAAAGTGGTTACCATTGGCTAGATTGTACACTGTCAGCAATGTCTGCCCACACACTGCCTTTATTCTTCCAAGACTACCCCCAAATGAGTTATTTTATCTCCTAAATCCATATCTTTCACTTGTCCTATCGTTTATCTTTTTCTCCCTGTTGTACTTTATCCCTGTCGATCTTGTTTTACGGGGTTTGGGGAAATGAGATACAGAGAAAGAGAGAGAGAGCAAGAGTGAGAGTAAGAGGAAGACAAAGTGATATGTTTACTGTGGAGCTTCACAGCAATATGCGCTCGCTGGTCCCTGTGGGGTAGCCTGCTGGCCTCCACCTTGGTTTGTGCACATACTAATAAACATGCTCCTGCTCAAACATTGAAGCACATACATGATGTCAGTGGACATTGAAAAAAACAATTTGGGTTAGAGACACTGTAAACCTGAATCTCAAAAGGCTTAAAATGTCTTTTTCTTTTTCAGTTAACATGGAATTGCTTCCTAAAATGGAGATAACAACGATGTATCAAATGATAATGGAAAACAATTTGAAAATCTAAAAGAGGCTGTTTCAAGTGGATGCCCCACAGATAATTAACTGAATCTCCAGTTTTATCTCATTGTTCGGTTATCTTTTCCCTCACTTAACCAATTAGGTTCCCTCTTATAGGACTACTTGTAAATATTTTGAAAGGAATGAGCTTGAAAGTTGACTGTAAACTACCTGCGCTGAACTAAACAATGATGTCCTTGTGAACAGAGAGTAGCATTTACCATCTATTTACCATCTACTCACATCTGCTCAATTTTGTTTATAAAGCACCAATTCACAACAATACTCGCCTAAAAATGCTTTATATTTTAAGGTAAAGGCTTTAAAACATTAAAGAACTTCTTCTTCTTCTTCTTACAGCTGCCTTCTTTAGGGGTTGCCACAGCAGCGTCTGTCTACTTCTCACCCTATCCTTAGCATCTTCCTCCGTCACACCAACCCCTCTGAATCCTTCTTCACTATATCCATGAACCTCCGATGGGGTCTTGCTCTTTTTCTCCTACCTGGCAGCTCAATATTCAGGTTATCCACTATATCCACTACCTGTCTTCTGCACATGTCCAAAATATCTCATAACTTTGTCTCCAAACTGTTCCTTCTGAGCTTTACCTCTGATGTACTCTTTTCTAATCTTATTCATTCTGGTCAATTGGTCAATCTGGTCAGTCAAAATCAGAGCATCTTCAATTGTGTCTCCTGTATTTTAGTTAGTGCCACAGCCTCCAAACCATACATCATAGCAGGTCTCACTACCAGTCTTTGGTGTAATGCATTACAATGTAATGCATAACTCTAATTGCTCACTGCTAACTACACCTCTTGACCTGTATGACTATAACAGACTTGCCCAGGGACTGTGCAACAGTCCAGTATCCTTTATGTGGATGATGCTCAGCATCTTTGGACTTTTCCAGTCTCCTGTGTTATCTTGATGACCTGCTGGTATTTGCATCTTCAGAAAAGGAGGCCCTAAAATGACTGGAAAATGTTTTCTCTTGCCTGAGAACCAGCAATCTGAAACTGGTGCAGAAAAAATTTCATTTTCTCATGCATGCTGTTTGGTTTCTGGGTCATGTATTGGATGCTGGTGGTGTTTCGGTTGACCAGGATAAAGGGAGGGTTATCGCCAGTTTTCAGAAGGCTGACCTCATGAATGTTACGGTTGTGGAGGAGAGGAGAGTGAGATCCTTCCTTGGCATGGTAACATTTTACCAGCATTTTAAAGCCACTCTTTGCTCTAACAGCTGGTCAGAAGAGGAGGAATAAGGGCTGCCATAGTCGCGGGAAAGCTGGAACCTTTTGTGAGGTGACCCCTCATGACTGCTTGCAAGAAGGCATTTAAAGGAACTCAAAGGTGCACTCCTGAACTACGTGGTGCTGGCACATCCTGATTTTGAGAGGCCATTTATCCTTTCTACTGATGCTTCTACAGATGGACGATGGACTGGGTGCTGTCTTATCCCTGGTGCCAGCTGCTGAGGAGAGAACAAGACCTATAGCCTTCGCTGGTAAGTCTCTCAGTCAGGATTGCAGCCTGTTTCTACCTGTTCATGTTTCTACAGTATGACTGTGGTGATTGCTTTGAAGTGTCTTTGGGCTAGTTTTCAACTTTGCTTTGTGCTTTGAGTTTTGGGTTCATACCTAAATACTTAAAGAAAGATCCTATGTGTGACCTGTGGGATAGGGATTTGTGTTGGTGTGTGGAACATAAGATAATGTAAGGTTATAAGGTAATGTAAGATTTATCTTGTTAACTTGTAATTATGAGAAATGTGTTCCAGGTCATTGTAAGGAGTAACGATAATATAATGTAATGAGTAACATAACATATTACTGTCCCTGGCTATTAATGAAGTAACATACCTCAATATTAATACCCTGTATTATTGTAGGGCCTTAACCTTTTAATATAAAGCACCTTGAGGCAACTGTTGTAATTTGGCATTATATAAATAAGTTCAACTAAACCAAATTGAATTACTTTTATGAAAAGTAACGAGCAATGCATAATACACTGCTTTTTTTGAGTAACAACCCCCCCCCCCAACACTGGTCACTGCCATCTTGTAAAGCTTCCCCTTCATGTTTGCTGCCATCCTTCAGTCACAAATAATACAATATTAAATAGCAAATCACAATGAGGAAAGACTTGGTGACTATGGGAAGAGAGGAAGCTAACAGGCTTAACAGATAAATATAACTGGATGTCATAGCAGTGGAAGTATATGCAGTGTTTTATAATAATAGTGCCTGAGAGAAGCAGGTACAATATAATGTAGTCCCAGTACAGAACCTTGTGGGACTCCTTTGTGTGTGAAGAAGATTTCTTGTTTGTATAAACAAACTGGAATCTATCAAATAAATACAATTCCATCCAGCGCAGCACTAGCCTTTCATACAGTTCTCCTGCAGATGGATTCTACTCTCTTTTGTTAAATGCTGTATCACATACTGCATTGGAGTCTACCAGGGCAAGTACAGAGACAAATCTACTGTCAGAGGCCATAAGAAGATCATTACTAACCTTCACTAGTGGGGTTTTCTGCTATGATGAACTGTTGAAACAAACCAGTCCTGTCCAAATGATCACACAGCTGATTTATGAAAACCTTTTTGAGAATTTCTGAAATAAAAGGAAGGTCAGAAATCAGTCTATAATTAGTTAAAATAGCTGGTTAAATTACAGCAACTTCAAAAACCATCTAAGAAAGATATTTCCTCACATGGTAGCAAGTAATGAACTTTTCATTTCACATGAATAAATTCAAGGCACATAGTCTAGTATGAATATCACGTAGTACTACACTGTGACATATACATGCGGGACAAGGGAAGTTTATAGAATAGGTTTCTCATTTATTAAAGTAATTACAGTAGTTTATTTTAATCCAACTTGGAAGCCTATTTTGGATGCTTATGTAAGGTTCCAGTTAAATTCCACTCATATAATGGCAGTTCTCAACAATAGTCATCTCAATGCACTTCACATTCTGAGGCACAAACCCAACAATATTACTGAGAGAAACCGAATAATCTAACGATTCCCTGTGAGCCAGCACTTGGCAATCTCTCGTTTAAAGCAGGAAACCTCCGGCAGAACAAGGCACAGGAAGGGGCAACCATCTGCTGTGACTGATTGGGAGATGATCAGAAAGAGAAGGCAGGAGAGAGAGAAGCACAGGCAGACCACAAGCAACAGACACAAGAAAACAAAAGTTAATGACATGCAACAGTGGCGTATAAATACATGTGGACTGGAGAAGAGGGGAGTGGAGGAGAAGTGCTCAGTGCATCACGGGAGGTCCCCCGGCAGCCTGAGCCTAAAGCAGCATAACTAAATGATGATTCCAAGTCACGCCAACTATAAACGTTACCAAAAAGGAAAGTTTGAAGCTAATCTACAGGGAGCGCATCTGTCTCCTGAACCCTCGTAGTTCTGCACTAGAGGACCCTGATAACTGAAGGCCGTGAATCCCATTGGAGCTCTCTGTAGGGACCACAAGCAAGCCTGTAGTCTCTATTGAGATAATGTTATACTACAAGGTCTTTAGGATGTGATGTGTTATGATCATTTGTGATTTTTATGCAAGGAGAGGGGATGTGAAATCTTAAGTTCATGCTCATAATGTCACCACATTTACTCTGTTACTACATGTTGTTTTCATTTGTTGTGGCTTTTCTGCAAGACTTGTAAAAACAGTGTTTGCAGGGAAGCAGTGTCACCATTACAGGGGAAGCTGAAGAAAGACTGCTGGACGACGCAATTATCTTACTAGTATGAAAACTGCAAGGAAACATTTGCAAGCCGAGTCCATCACCCACCACCGAGCGCAGTGCTTCTTTGCCAGGAGACCATTTGGCCCCTTACAGCTCCACACATTTATTCTACTCATAAACAGCTAAATATCACAGACCAGAGCAAACAATTATAATTCACATAACTCCCATCTCCCTCCAGTAATTAGCCTCCCCCACCATTCCCTCCTCTGCAAGTACTTAATATTTCCAGAATGCAGCGCTGTCTCACTAATTGTTTTAAACAGCGCGTCTCTTAACATTTTAATGTTTAGCTTTTTTTAAATGTAAAAAGTTCCTACATAATAAGATAATAGTCTTGACTCAAACATTTTAGCAATAATAGGCTTCATGAATAATTCAACAGTACAAAGATATATAAATAATGTTTAATTGAATACCACGGGGAAATTAGAAGCCAGCAGTACCAAACAAAACACATAACAACATCCCTGATAATGTTTCTGTTTTTTATGGCCTATTGTTTTATTATTTTTGAACTACTTTTTTTTAAGTACAGGTTTTAGTGGGAGAACTTGAAGCTCTTATAAACTCATTTACAGTAATAGCTTTTTTTTAAGAGTACACATTTTAAGAGAATAGTCATAATAATAAAACCTTTAAAAGAAACTGCAGTTTGCATGTTACTATGTGAATGTTAACTTTTGTTAATCTGCTCTTAACCTGCTCTTTTTGATGTGTGCCTCCTATCAGCCTTTTATCCCTAATTTCTGTTTAGTGTTCGGGCGTTTTGGAGTAGATTGTTGGCAAGGCTGCCTGAAATCTCTTCTTTATGCAGAGAGGATGATGCTTAGCTGCCATTTTAAATCTTTGCTTTACTGAGCAGCAATCCTCTTTCTGCAGCACACCACTTTTAAGGTAATTCGAACATTAATGTTAATGTTTAAGGATTTTACTTTGCATTGTTTGCACTGCAAATACTGAACCTATCCACCCATTGACAGCCCATTCCTCCCCCTATTTAGAAAAAAATGAATGTAGGGCTCTTTAAACAAACACATTTGACCTGTATTTAACAGATGCTTCATAGATGTTATAATTGCGACTCTAAAGTGCCTTCACCCATGTATTTGGTTTGTATTTCAAACCTCTGGTAAAAATCTGTTATCTATTATTAGGTTGCATGTCCGTTGCATAATTTGTGCAGCCTTGCGATGCCGTGCTTTCTCAGTCAGGCCTTCCTTGAAAAAGAGATTTAAATCTCAAGGGACGTTCTGGTTTAATAAAGGTTTAATGGAGAAAGGCCGGGGGAAGGTTGTGCGGAAGAAGGGATGCTCGGTCAGGGTGGACTGAGAGGAAAGAGAGGTGAGAGAGGAGGGGGAGGGCAGAGACTTTAATAGAGTGCGGGTGGAGCATCAAGGAGATGGAGAACTCACTGATTTTCAACTTGAGCTTGTCCCTTTTTTTTAACAAAACTAAAAAAAAGCTTTATATTTAAGCTGCAGTTCTTTACACATTCTCCCCTCTCTCGTTCTTCCATGTATTTATACTTTTACTTTAATTCTTAATACTTCTGTTCTTTGTTCTTCTTCCTGTTCTTCAGTTTTATGAATGTCTTTGTCATTTTTTCCTTCACTTCACCCAGCTGTTTATACAGTTCCTCCTCTATTTTCATTCTCCTGTTCTCTTCTTACGGTTCCTTATACCTTTTCTCCATTTCTTCATCCTCTTGCAGATCTTGCTTTTGATTATCCATTTCTTTCTTGAAGTCTGCAAGTTCTTCTTTGTGACTAATGTTTTTTTTGTTGTTGTTGTTTGTTTCTTTGTTTTTTATCCAGAGGTCCGTTGGCTTATTTACTCGCTCATTTAGTATCCACATTCTCCGAGGGTGAGGTTATCTTTAGATGTTTTTCACAATCCAGTGGTTTTGTCTGGAACATCTTGGTAAAGACTCGAGTGCGGAGTGCCAATAAATCCTCCGTATCCGTATGAGGTTCCTTTGGACACGATTTGGACACGGAAACAAAGACACTTCTAAAGTAAAAGTAAACTTTGTTGGACTTTAGTTGGATGTGCATGAATTATAGACAAACATTTATCCAAACATCCAAACTTTTCGAACCGATGCAAATGATTTGAAATCACATGTTCTTACAAAACTAACTAAAATACACAGGAAATGATCTTTGGTTTGCAAACATTAGGAGGCTATGTGTGTTTGCGTGATTGTGAGTCAGTTTCCTTCAAAAAGTTTTTAAGTTGCTATACCTGTTCCAAACATCCAAAATTATGAAATAGTAGCTGGGATGGAAAAATTTGAGTTTTTGATTATTTTGAGAACCTTTGTAGAAACATGTATGCACAAAGTTTTTGCTCAGGATATAAAGATAACGCTTTATGACTAAGTGACGCTGTGTAATTTGGCTCAAGTTTTCAAGTTCATAAGTCAAGCTCAGCTTCAGCGCTGTCACCCTCTCACCGATCTCAGTCTGTAATCTATGTGTAAACTGAAAGCTGACAGCTGATTCCCTCAGCTTCAGATTTCACACAGATTTCTATAAATTTTTTAAAATAATTTATTTAGGTTTTATCAATGAAGTTTCAATCCCTTTATTATGCAAGCCAACTATTTTAGCCAAGTGTGTAGGCTTGCAAAATTATGCATGAAAAAATGTATGGTAATATTCCTCTAGTCAAATTATGCAACTTTAGTTTTTTGAGATCATTACATAAGATGTCCTCTCCTAGTTTTTCCACCCAGGATTTCATAACACTTCAGCTGAGTCTTCTCTTTCTGTGAAAATTTCAGACTTCTGGTGAGATGCCTGCATACTGTACTGTACTCTTTTTACCATTACTGCAAATATAACCATACAGTGGTTATATTTGCAGTAGTTGCAAAATGAGGTTATAGTAAATGTGACACAAGGTATACGTCAGGCTTTTATAAACACTGGAACAAATGTCTGTATAGTTTGTGATGGTTTCGTCTGCTTGAAGATTTATTTTTTTATGATATGGACTAATCTTGTCTGAAAAAATGTGAATTAATTAATTAAATTATTATAACAAACAAGTACTATTATATAAAGTAAGGAAGTTGTGAAATGCTAGCTTTTGTGGTTTTGTTTTAGCTTCAATAAATTAAAGTAAAGATGAAAGAGAAAGAATTACATGTTGCTGCCAGTATTTCCAATAACAAACGTGGATATGTCTACTGGCAGCCCAATTTAGAAACAAAAGGCAAACTATATTAGAGATGTTAAAAACAGGCTAACCTCAACACACTTGCTGCAGCCAAAGCAGCACATGTGTGGGTGTGTTATAGGAAAAGCATTATATGAAAGTGTGTGTGTGTGTGTGTGTGTGTGTGTGTGTGTGTGTGTGTGTGTGTGTGTGTGTGTGTGTGTGTGTGTGTGTGCTTTAAGAGCTTTGCGTGGTGAGTAAGACTTGAAAAGTTCTCTATAGCCTAAAGTCTATTTAAGGGAAGGATGGAAAGTTGGAAAAGTCGCCTATATTTAAAAAAACAAAAACAAAACGCTCCTCATTATCACTGCTCTATCTTTCAGACACCAAAATATGACGTAACAATAATTACATTTTATTTAATGCATTTTTCAAAAAAGTAGATATTTTCACAAGAGAAAGTCGTATCGACTGAAACAGCTTCACATGCAGCGAGAAAAAGTGCAAGGTATAAAGTTGCCTCTAAAAATCTATATGTGTTAGATGCTCATGGGGGAAATAGAAAAACTTTAAGGTCTACTAGAGACCCTTTCACAACCCCGTGCACAGGGCTACATGAGATTTCCCAGGAATGGAGTTGTTATTTTCCAGAGAACTGTTTGGTCAGTACTCAGTGGTTTTGTACTTATTGATCTCCAATTTCAAACATAAGGTGAGGTCTGCCGTTACCGTGGTGACTTTCGATAGGTTAAACCTGAAATGACCCCGCTAAGCTTTAATCCTGCTTCATTTCAGGTGTGCTGTTTTCAGTTTATGCGTTATTGGCTGGTTCATGTGTTTCTGTGCCATTAACCAACAAAAAGCACAGCTTTTAAGTCACGGCTCGCAATTTTTGAGGACATTTTTCTTGACATTCCCGGTACTTTAATCACTTCTCAATAAAAGTGAAATTCCCAGAAATGTAATAGCTTTCTATTACTGAGATCTAAACTTGAAAATCCGCTTACTTGTTGAGAGTTGGAAGAAAAATCTTAATTGTCTATCCTAGACATACAGCCAGGAGTCGAGCAGTTTAGTTTAGCCTAAATATGTAAACAACTCAATAAGAGAAACAAAGCAGAAAAATGATCATTTGTGGTTTTTCAAGGAATTTGTTGCAATATATTTCTTTGTCAGTTGAGGACTTATCTGGGTAACATTTTCCTCCTGCCTTTAATCTTTATGCTAAGCTAGTGGAAACAATGTCTTGGCTGTAGCTTCATATTTAACAGACACATATCAGAGTGGTATTGATCTTGTCATCTAGCCCTCAGCAAAAGAGCTGCCGCAGCCATTTAATTTATCTTGATCTAAAATATCCTTGGCTACAGAGAGCACGCTATTTTTTTATCTGTCAGTCTGACCCATGTCTTAACAAGGAGATAAATATAAGGCATAAACACCATTCCATCAGAGCAAATGGCAACATGTTGAAGAGTGCTTTTGTTGCTTTAAACCAAACACAGGTTGTGGATAGGAAACCTGACTTCTGGTGTGAGTCATACATTTCACATGCTACTATCCATCCTTATTAAAATGTTGTGGAAAAAGTTACTAAAATTATTAAATAAAAAATAGTTACCAATGACAAAGCTGAAGACATAGACAAATGCAAAAACAAGTGAAGGCCTAATAGAGAATCTAAAGGGATCATTTAGTGATGCCCATGGATTTTAGAGTTTAGGAAGTCATTGATTGCAAAGTATTGAAAACAATCCTTTGACTGGAAATCATGTTTGTTTTGTACAGTTACCTTTGAGACTCAGAAAATGAGGGGAATATGTATAAAAATATCTGTAATTCCCGAACAGTGCAAACATTTTTGTTAAAGCCCTTGAATTAAAGCTGAAAGTCCACACTTCAAGCACTCCCTGATTGATGGATTTTATACCCACTGTGATGGTGCACAGAGGCAAAACTGTAATAAAACTGTGGTGTTTTATCTAAAAAAAATAGTGTAAATATAATCAAGGTATGGTCACATTTTAAAGAATTTAACTGCAGGGACTCCATATGAGGTGTTTGGAGACTCCAAGAAAGAGAGAGAGGAGAGCCGAAGGAGCCAGAACCGCGCTGTCTTCAGTCCTCTCATTTGTCAGTCGTATTGACCGAGTGCCACTGGCTCCAGATCTGTATCACATTTAATGTAATCAACACTGTGTTTTCTGTCTAGAGAAGACTCGGGACGCATACAGATACCAAAAGTACTCTTAGTGGAGTCCTAAGATGGTGGAGAAGAGCCCTTAAAGCATCCAGCAGTGAAACTGAAGGTGACTAAGGAGCAAGTTCTCACTGTACTCAGTGATATCTTGTTCTTTTTCTTACTTCTGTCTTTGACAGCTGCATTGTCTATTACCAGTCCACTCAGGCCAGGGACAAGCCTGTGGGGAGCATTGTTTGTCACAATTTCAGATTTTTGACTCGTAACTTTGTGCCTGAAAATAGCAGTGGACTCACTTTTATACTCCTGGTACTTCTAGTATATCAACCGTCCACTGCTTAAAAACTAAGTGTATACTTATCAGCTAGACACTGTCGACCCTTTGTGTATAATGAAAAGTTGCTATGCATGATATTATGTTTGATTAAACATACATAAATATAGTACAATAGGATTCCATAACTTTCATTATGGTTCTATATGTACATGCTTTATGGTTTATCTAAATGTTAATGACATGCATAAAATGAGTCCAGAATAATTTACATGGCTTCAAATTCCAGATTTATACAGATTTATCTGACAGTAAACTTTTTATCTAGTCCCTATTGTCATGACAAAAAAGTGATATCATGCTTTTATAGGTTATTGAAGGTGTATACGCACTATTTTAGCCCATTGGTAGGTGGCTACTAGGTAGCATGATGATGTCATACTGTAATATCTGACAGAAAATAATCTCCAGAGGCCTAAGATGTCTTATAGGAGGAGTTGGTGAACAAACAGAAAGACAGACAGACAGAGATTTAATATATTATATATTATGTTAAGCAAATGTTCAAATGATAATTGTTGTTGTGAAGTAAAAGTGTCGGTAACTACCTCAGAATCATATTATTTACACATAACAGCCATATTAACATTTAATTTAAGTTGGGTTTCTTGTTAGAGAAGTCCAATGTTTGCTCTTTTTTTAGCCTCCACTCTGAGGAAATATCTATCAAGGAACAATCTCGTACTAAATGCTCATTTTACCAGTTATGTTATCCATAACATAACTGGTAAAATTCTGATTATCTGAATCAGAATTTTAAGTGGTATAACATTAAAACAATGAGCTACAACACATTGTGGCTCACAGAGCTGAGGGAAGCTGCATAATTAAACAATGGCAAACAATGTCTATCACTCACACACACACACACACACACACACACACACACACACACACACACACGCATCATATCATATATTGAAGTTGTATAAGGATTACTATGAGGATAGTAAAAGACACATGCTAGGATGCTAGGAAACAGATCCTCAGTGAGCTACCTGAGGTTCTTGGGTGTTTGGGGTGTTTCGGGATTATCATACACTCTCACTCAGATGAGTTTTCTTTTTCTTTGTTTGTGCCCCAGCAGCACTGGCCCATGATTTTCCTCATTTAAAGCCATTTTGAGGGCGTTTCTGCCACCTCCATGGTAGATTTGATGGCTTTCCTTTTCGCAGCTCCTGTGATGCAGAGCAGCATATAGACCATGCACGAGCGCGCCCTCTTCATCCCCCTTCGATGGGCTCACAGCATGCCTTCCAGCTGCTCCTCCTGCAACGCTCCACCAGCTCCTGATGACTGAACCTCTTCCCTTCACTCCATGTGTTTCTCCCAGGACATCACCAGCTCTAATAGGTTCACCTGCTTGCAGGTGACTGATGTGTGCGCCACATCTGACCTCAGGTTTCCAAAGCATGCTCTGGGAATGTTAGCTCCCCAGACTGAAATCACATATCCCAGTTTGACACTAATGTGAATAGCTCAGCAGCTGTGGTTTGGGCAGCTACCTAGCTCTGACAAAGGCAATGTTCCTCTGCTGGCAAATACATATGCCCTTCCCATTGCTTTGGAGATAGTAATCAGCAATGGACATCAGCATCTGAACACTTTTTCCAAAGGTACATTGAAATACTCATTCTTAATGCCTTACTTCATGCCTCTTAGGATAAAATGTTATTTTACAAATGAGTGATAATCACTGAAAACATTGGACAGCACCGCTTTCATGAACTCAGACAGCCTGTCAGTATAAATGCCTACTTTGTAGCTAAACCAAGACAGCTAGGTCAGCTAATTTCCTGTCAGATGCAGTGTGAAAAAATGTGTAGCCTGCCAACAAATACAAAAGAAGTTTAATTGCTGTACCTGAAAAACCCACATCTCCTCGATATACCTATAGGTTACTCCTATAGCTTCTTTGCTTTATTTCTCAGCCTGCTTCGGTTTATTGTCTGCACTGTAAGAAAAAAAGCAAAAATTATTCATGAAAAACAATCAACCTCTCTGCCTTATGCAGTTGTATAATGCATGGTCACTCCAAATTTGAATTCTACAGCAGCAGCGGCGGCAGCAGCAGCTCTGGACTCTCACTCCTCTCCACAGAACACAAAAACACAACAAATATTACTAATGAACACTACAGTGAATGTTCCCATTTGCTAAGGAGAAGGAAAATCGTCCATATGCTATTTGAGCAAACTTGCAATTAGGCAAACTTCTTCTGAAAGAGAGTGAAGGAACAAGCATAAGATTATCAGCCATTCTGTCAGATGTAAACATCCATCACAATTTAGACACCAAGATCCTCATTTAACTTTAACCTGCTGTTCTTACGGAAGTTATGAAAATATTTTTTTTCCCTGTAATGAAGTATAATCAGGATTTCAGCTATATACCTGAACTACTGGCTTTTTCACAGCCTGCCTGGTTTCGCCCTGTCAGACTTTATTGTCTGTTATTGTGTTACTGGCCTCGAGCTGTGGCTCAGCAGGAATCCGTGGACCAAACGAACACAGGCCAACAGGGATTCATGTTTAGCTTTGTGTGTTTGAAAGATATCCTTGTGAGATATCTAACTGGGGATGCTGAACCCTCACATTCACTTTGGCTAAACTTGAAACAGAGTGCATGTTTTTCATGACTGTGGATTTTGTCGCCCATCCTAACAATGACATCGCTAAAAGGGATCCTTTTTCCTGCCACTGTTGACAGGAGGAAAGACTGCAGCAACCAACCACCCCTCCAGTGTTCGCACGAGCTTTGGAGTATTGTTTTCTGACAAACTTTTCTTTCTCTGTGAATAATAATAATCATGATAATAATAATAATTTAGCCAGACTTTAGATTGCATTTGTTGTTCAATCAGTTGTCAAGAAGAAACCTTTGGTTCAATTCAGTTCAATTCCACATATATACAGCGCCAAATCAGTCACCTCAAAGTGGTTTATACTGTAACATAAAGACCCTACAATAATACAAAGAAATCTCCAACAATCAGACTGCTTGGAGACAGTGGGAAAGAAAAACTCCCTTCTAACAGGAAGATACCTCCAGCAGAACCAGGCTGAGTGAGGGGCAGCCATTTGCCACAACCACTTGGCTGTGAGGCGAAAAATATAAATAAATAAATAAATAAAGCCAATGTAGACTGCAGCTTCCCATATTAAAACCCCACATTTAATCACACACACAAACATGTTTTGGTCTTTGCAGTCAATTTTATCCTTTTCTGAAAAATGCAAAGCACAATTTTTTTAAAAATAAACATTATTAGAATAAAGTCCTAACAGACCGCCACATTGGTAGCTGTCTGTTAAGCTTTACCTCGCCACATTCGAGTAACCTCAAGTCCCAAAGGGCAAAATACTTTTTTAATTCAAGTACATTTGCTTTTGTAAAAATGCATTTTATTCTAGGACCCGTGCAGTGTTATTTTTACAGACAAACTATGTCACCATGTACTGCAATGTGCTGAAAAGGAGAAGCACAAAAAAAGTAGGTTGGAGTATGCTCTGTCTCTCTCTCTCTCTCTCTCTCTTTTGTTTTATAACCATCTAACCCAATCTGATAGCAGCTAATGAGTGTGATTACTTTAGAAGCTGCTAATAGCTGTAGCTAATCCCCCCTCTGCCCCCTTTCATTTCATCACGCTCCGCTCCTCCTGCATCGCTCCACGCATCTCTCAGCTTTGTGACTTTCCATGCCATTATTATTAGATGTGAGGGCCCTGAGCGTCCTCCTGCCATTACCCTCTCCTTAACTATTATCCATCACTACTGACAAGTGGAAAATGTTGTGCTTGAAGTGGAGTTACTTGTGAGGTGTGTGTGACGGGAGGTATGTTAATGTCGCTCTGTGTACCGCACACGAGCCACACCTGTGTGGGAGTCAGCCTGGCTGACCCGTAAGCGGCGTTGTGTGCCGCCCCCGCTGAGCTGAAAGTGACATTTTGCTTTGTGGGAATATTTTAACCTTTCTGCAAACTTAAGAAAGACTCTTTCTTTTCGCTTCCTCTCACTTTGGACAACCGCTAACAAGTCGAGTGGGCCCACGGAGCACAGTGAAAATCACATTGCCTACATTTCTTTGGCACAGGTGTGAAAATTAGGTTTTGAAATAAAAGTTAAAAGGGAGAAGCCCCCTGAGGTGCGAGTGAAAATGAAGCGTTATAGACGTAAATGTAAATGTTCTGCCAGAGTGAATTACTGATTGAGCTTATGGGTCTGGGTATTCTCATTAATTGATATGTGCAGGGGAAACCAATCTGTGTATGCCAGTACCAGTATTTCTTTATGAAATATAATCTATATAGAAAATTAAATTAACTCTCGAAAGAGCCACTCCCATGTTGGAGAGTACTTAAAGCTAATAAGGAATGTGTATGAAACTAATGTATCAAGCCTTCTAGCAAACTAGGATGTATACAATAGAACATACTTGTATGTGTGTGTGTTGCTTCATCTGCTTAAATTGATGACTTCTTGCACACTTACTCGGGGTTCAGTATCTTACTCAAGAACATGTTAGAAGAGGCAGGGATCAAACCATCAGCCCACCTTAGTAGACAGCCTGCTCTACCTGCTGAGAAGGAAGAAGGACGTAGACAGAAACCTGCTGTCAGGGTTATCACTCTTTCCGTACTGTCGTCCTTTGCTCTCGGCTCATGTTGCGCTATGATAAGGTTAATTAAAGCCACATAATATGAGATGGATACATGTAACCTACGCAACTCCACTGGTGCATGCAAACTGAATTGTGAACCTGCTGGGAGATGAAACCTCACAGTAAGGCATGTGCAGCACTCACTCACAGACTCAGGAAGTCTTGAGCAAAAATATTCAGTCTTTATTCTGACCTATAGAGAGGATCATGCTCAAATGCAAAAGGCCACTGAGTTTTATTATTGCTGTGAAAATCCATTAAGAGGACTCCCACCTTTACTGCATAGAGAGCAAAGCAAACATCGCATGCATTTAAACATGGTGGTGTGGTGTTACCTTAGCTGTAGCATGAGTGTGTATTCACACGCAGGGATATAACAACAAATCAAATCCACACAGAAGTGGTGTGTAGGTGCAGAGGAACAGCGTGCCACATATTGTTTTGCTGTAGTTTTCTCTCTGGTTTTGGCTAATGTATATTAGCCCCTCTTCCCTATTTGTTTGTCTTAGACACACACACACACACACACACACACTTTAAGCCTCCGTACTCCCTCCCTCTTTGCTCCCCTTTCTCTGATTTGCAGCAGGAATATTATAATATTTCTGTTCCTCATAAATCACTGTGACAGGGAAGGGCCACATTACACCTGAGTATAGGAACTCCCCGCTTTCTTTCTTCTATCCTTCCTTTTTATCACACTCCTTATTTTCACTCTCTCTTGCTTCTTCTCTGACTCCCTCGAGGACTGACACATGGCTCCTCATCAGTGCAGGGAGAACGTCAACAGCAGCCTTGTCCCCTGAGTGTGTTTTTTAGCTCTCCCTAATTGGCATGTGCATCATGACACAACAGTTCTCCTGTGTGCACTTTCACAGTTACAGAAGACCTTTAGTAAATGTAACTAGCATAGCCTTTGTGTGACACCTATCAAAACCAGCATCATATACTTATGAATAAAGAACTCGAAGATTAAAACAATCACAAGTCTGCTGGGAAGAGGACAGAGGCACCGAAAGCACATTCTCATTTGGGAGCTGCCTTGCCCTGAAGCAGGTCCAGAGACCACACTTATTAAACAGTTGGTGCTATCCCTGCCTAACTACCAGGTCCCAGCTGGGTAATCATTAACCCTTGCAGATGCTCACAAGATACAGGGTGCCTGCAGGATACAGCTGTCAGTCACATTAGGGCCTTCTTTAAACATACAAGCCCTGCTTCCTAAAAATTTGTGGCCTGTCAAAAATGGAAAGATGAGATATTGAAGGCGACAAGGATGTGCCATGTGGTGGATGATTTCCTCTTCACCTTCTTATGAAGGAAAAATGAGCCAGAGTGTCAGCAGGAAGTCTGCTTTCCACTTGTTTCAGGACAAGATGCTTACAAAACTTGTTTCACACAGCAGGTGATCTGGCTGCTGACTGTTTTTTGGGGGGGTTTTAGGGGAATTTTATAAGATCTATACATATTATCTCCCTATAAAGTGATTACAGCTAACTAAATGTTCTGGAAACATTACCTTACCATTGATGCTTTCCTAGAGAAAACTGATGTGCTCTTTAGTTTATTCTAAAGAAACACAGTTCAATTAAATTACATTGATATAGCTGTATATTGGAAGGTATTAGAGAGAAAAACACATGAGCAGTGTTCAAGAGTTGAGTGGTGAGTGGTGAAGAAGTCCCTTAACAACTTGAGCCTGTAGCAGTATAACTAACCAATGGTTCAGGGTCACCTGACCCAGCCCTAAATATAAGCTTTATCAAAAAGTGAACATTTTAAGCCTAATCTTAAAAGTGGAGATGATGTCTGTATCCCGAATCTAAACTAGGAGCTCCTTGCAAAGGAGAGGATCCTGACACCTGAAGGCTCTGCCTCCCATTCTACTTTTAGAAATTATTGTAACAACAAGTATAGTTGAACTGAAGTTCTAGTTCAGTTCTAGATTTAACAGGGAGACAGTGCAGAAAATGTATGGTCTCACTTTCTAGTTCTTGGTTGAACTGTCATACAGTCTAAAGAAAAATCTGATTTGTTAATATTAAAATGATTTTCCAATATTACCAGTTTGTTACCAGGAGAGTGAACTGTATAGTAAAATTTATTGCAAAATGAAAAAGAAATTCTAAAATAGTCTTAAAATCCTTTGACTTAATATTAAAGTTAAAGAAAAGGTTACCAACACATAAAAGTTTGATTGCACCAGTGAACACTGTGATTTTTTTAAGTTCACCACAGGTGTCAGGTTCAACCAGGTGTTAATTCACTTATGCCATCACCAAAGGTGTTTTAACACATAGATCACAGCCATTAACTTTTTTTTAGACATTACCTGTAGGGGCTATATGTGACAATTTTAATCTATGACTCATGACTGAAATTTCAGGATTAAGCTTTTAGCATGCAAATACCTGAGTACAAAGTCTAACTATTGTGAATTCATAGCTATCCAGTGGGCCTCGGGCAGTAAAACCTCAACTAAAACTTTCCGTTGCACAAAAGGCTGTGTGCTATGTGAGAGGGGGCATTTTTGACACCAGTGACTGTACATTTCAAGTGTATGTGAAAAAAACAATCATATGTGTCAGTGCTTGAAGTAGTACATCTAAAAGTAAGGACTAAAGGAATAGACTTGTGTTCACTTAGAAATATGGAAAAACGTACAGTGTAACCAAAAAATGCTGAACAGTTTGATAATATAGAAGTAATATTTAGTACATTTAACATTAAATGATTTAAGCAGAGAAATAAAATCTGTCTGGAAATTTGGAAATGTTTTTACTTTCTAGTTTATGGACTTAAACATGACTTAAACATGCTATCTGGTCATTTCACATTTTCTAAAATTCTGGGGGAAAAGCGGTTTAATTGTTTTTTGTGCTTTCTTTTGTCTTTCAACCAAGCGCTATTGAGATAACTCATTTTGGGTGAGAAAATATAAGAAAACACAATGTGTAACTTTTTCCCAGGCCTCTTCTGTGAGCCCCCATTAAGTTTTCCATTTGCCCAAGGCAATTGAAATACCAGTAGGCCTTTCACTAAAAGCTCGACAGGAACGTCTATCTCTATTACATGTCGGTTCCTCTCATCAGTCTTCATCTTCAGTGTCCACTATGTCTGCTCTTCTCCCTCCCTGGATACGTATGCTGCTGCAACTTTCTTTGCTACAAGCTGGTTAAAGTTCTCTGTGCAGCTCAGAAGCCCTCATATACGATTCTGTGCAGGTTCAGAGTCATTTGTCTCTTTGAATGCCGGGGCTCTGTCCAGAAAACAATAGACCAACCTTTTGCGAGGAGATCATCAAAACCAGCTCAAGCCACTGATTTATGCTAGCAGAGAATTGGGACTGGGTTCATGTTTTTTTTTAGATAGCAGTGGTTGGACTTCAGTCACTTGATCTTCAGATGTCTGTGACATTAAATTAAATAGCTGAGCAGCATGTGAAATGGATGATGGCGTGAGGGTAAAAGAGCGGGATTTCCTATGTTCAGTGTTTGATTCCCGTGCGCCTGATCATAAAATTTAATTTCTGGTGGTGACACGGTTTATCCCCCCCTTCTAGACTTTTATCAATTTGATCTCTTTGATCTATATTTTAATGAAAGCCTGCAGCCAAAAGCATCAGGACCACTTGCAATCCATTGAAGTTCTGCTAGCTCGGCAGCAGCTAATGGACTGTGAATTTGAACAGTGAGGCGTCAGTGCATCATTTTGAAACATACACCAGAGACCGGTGCTGGGTAGCTTCCCACAATGAAAAACAACTTCCCTGCTGATACAGAGATTTTCTTCTTCCCACATGTTAGGAAATCTGAAGACGAAGAATGTGTTGCTTTTTTTGGATTTTTCTTTTCTTGTATTGTTGCACTTGCTATAAAGAAAACCCAGGTGAACGTGTTTCCGGTGTAAACAACACCCACTATCATCACATAATGTATATAAAAAAGTAACATGACGGAAAGCTATGTGCTCATTCCTAGCTAGATAGTGATATTCTTGCACTTGGACTAGCTTTGAACTTTTAGAATTCAACATAATTCCTATTTACTAATAGTGGGCCTTGGGGCAGCCACACATTTCATCCATTGTCTGAAACAAAGCTTTCTTCCGATTAGCCACTATTCAAACATAAGGGCTAAAGAGTTTAGATGACCATATTAATGATTAATCACATCACACTAGAGTAAAATCAGACAACCTCCCTGTCTAATACCTAGCAAAAAAATATTTTTAAATGTACTCACCCAGAGGTTGAACATGCAACACCTCTAACCTCTGGGAGATCACTTCTGATCACATAGTGTTTGCCCAGTTGCCAGAAATGTGTCTCCAAACAATTGTGGTCCAACTCAGACTGACTGCAATCGCTCTTAGACAGGTTGGCAAAGGTTTGCAAATAACTGCAGTCTAATTTATCAACATGGTTGAAATATTGCAATCAGTCTGAGCTGATGAGCACCTGTGTGCAGTATAATATCTTTGCAACTGAGTTCAACAGATTCCCAACTGGTTGTATTCTGGTTATATTACTATATAAAAGGAAAGTTGCCCGTGTCATTTTGTAGTAAAATCACTGTCCTGCAGCAAATATGTTGCTATTTGTGGAGTCCTTTCTGTATCAGATCTATGAGGTTCTGGGTGCACTCTGAATTTA